>NW_021637298.1:600000-887036 GCF_004799145.2 Neltuma alba
TGAGCTACATGAGAAATATATCCAATATCAACTCACACTTGTATTCTAACAGTCTCCTCCTCAAGTGTGAGTTATTCAAACAAGATTCCTTTATTCATATATTTTATAAATAGTTACTAGCATATAATAAGCTAAGGTCAATAACCTATCTTTTGCTTGGAAGCCCAAGTAATTCCTAATTCATATATAGTTACGGACTTTAATCTAATTGTGCTATAACATTTACACTTTTTGGAGAACCAAAGTTATGATGTAGATCTATAAGTCATATTTTTCACTATCAATAATTTGTCTGCTCATGAAAAAATCATCATTAGTTCTTCTGTAACTATATTAATACCATTACATATAGTTCTTCAGGAACTATATAATTTAAGAGGAATATGAAAGACAACTTTATTTCAAATATATCATTAACATAATAACAAATAATTATGAGTATCTCATATTTAACTTGCAATACACATAGAGAAAACACAAAAATATAGAAGAACATTTAAAATGAACTTTTAAAAATAAAGTACAAATAAAACTTAATGTTCAAAACTTTCCAATACTGATCAAGGTACTATAGATATTTAAAATATTCAAAACTAATATTGAATCATATCATATAAATAAAATATAAATAAACAAAATATAATTAGTAACTTTTGGATCTATTTGATCTATTTCATTTTATATCACACACTTATCAATATTACAATATTAAATTTTTATAATAATTTATTTCTCACAAATCACAATAAATTTAAAGATTGATAAAAATTAAACATTATACATATAGACTTCTACGCATATGATTATATGTCTTCTATTTTTATATATACTTTGAGCATCTTTCTTCACAACATTTGCTTTTAATGAATTGATACATATTTGTCTATATGACTTCTGGTCATATTATACTATTTATTCATAATTTTATCATATTAGTCATAGGGCTATTACTAATTTTTCTGTTATGATTCAATAGTCAAACCCCAAGATTATTACTTATTTAGTTATCAGTTTTATTGATACAATATGATCATACTTTTTATCACTCTTATGGATATATTCCTTGCTTTCAATAGCACACCATCAATTTTCTCAAATATTAATCTTCCAAAGCATAACAAAATTTTTAGAACTATGAAGTTCTTTTGTATCGTTTAATTTTTAAATTATCAATTTTCAGGACTTTGATATAGATTATCAAATTGTGACAATCTTACCATGCCATCTGTTACAACCACAAGATGGTCTTTTATCAAAGAATCATTAAAAACATGATGTGGCTCCTAGCCATCTAATCACAAAATCAAAAGTACAATGGCTATTAGCCATTCATTTATGTGTTTAATATTTTACTTTATAAGACAACAATTAACTAATATAGGAGATGATAATCATATATAGTAATGTTATAGATGAATATAAACCTCATAGCAAATCAAGAAGTATAAAGATAGTAGAATTATAAAAATATAAGAAAAGTAAGAAATAGAAATAAAAAATTTTAGATCTCAATACAGTGAATAAAATATTCGGTTGCCAATGAATCAATAAAGTTAATATGCAAAACCATCATTTCCTCTAAATAAATTGGAGAAATCTTACCAAACTATTCGGATCAAACTATCTTTATTCAATGAACAAAATATCAATGTGTATCAATTAGAAACCATGAACTCAGATAGTAGAGTCTCATGCTAATAACATGTTATGAAATTAACCAACGAAAAAAGTAGATTAGAGAAGAGATGTAGACAAGAAAATAAGAGAATGATATTGTATTCCTTCATTTGCTTCACTTGCATCACAATACAATGGCATCTCCTATTTATAGGCATAGTCTTATACATAAGTTATATTTGTACTTAAATAATAGATAGTGAACAATAAACTACATGAATATGAGTGGAGTGTGAGTTATAAGATTAAAAACATAGTGGAGAAATAATAAAGTAGTGGAAGATTAAAACTTAATAGAAATAGTGAGAGTAGATGAAATTAAAGAGGAAGAGGAGATGAACATCCATATTTGATAATATTTATAACAAGTATAACAATTTTAAATGAATTTAGGGTAAAGGGGCAAATTTATCTATTGTAATGTCAAAAAAGAGCGTCAGGCACCATAATAAGATGTCGAGTGCAAATATGTATATGAATATTTCAAAACAGGGCATAAATGCCTTCTCCGTTAATTCTCTCAAACGGTAGTTACTTTTTTGTTTTGTGAGACCCACTTTGTCCTTTATGTCAGTGCTCTTTGTTCTCCTATTTTTGTTACTTTCTCTCTCCCCCTTCCTCTTTCTCTTCTTTTGTCTCTTTCTCCCTTTCTCTTATCATTTGACTCTTATTCTCTCTCTCTCTCTCCTGTTTTTAATCTTTTGTTAAAGATTTTTTGTAGAACTATATATTTAAAAATTATTTAAATAAAATAATAATATTTATGACTATGATATTAAAAAAGGTAAATTTTATAAATAAAATATTTTTGCACTTAAATTTTGACAGCCTGTAATTCCTTGTATTATTATTATTATTCATATATATATATATATGAATATACGTACTATTTTGGCCACACAAAAAATTACGTACTATCAGTATTAGATGAGAGACGACCAATGTTTCTGTCCTTTCTTTGTCGCTCTTTCTCTCTCTAATACTTATATGGGTCATACAATGAACACCTTCATCAAAATACCTTATGTCTTCATCTGATGACGTTGTAAAAGAACACCTTCGTTGGACGCAGCAACTTCATCTCTCGTCAACATACTTTGATGGCCCCATGGTGCATATATATTGGCGCACACACTCCTCACACTCCTTGTTAGTCAACTTCAAACACTTTTTCTCTCCCCTCCCCTTTTCTGTCTCTTCCTTTCTTACGTTCTCTCTCACACTTCCTTCAGCTATCTTCCAATGGCTACCAAGAGACCACCAAGCCCCAGACTGAGTTCATCTTCAAGTTCAAATTTCTCCACATCTATATTCCCAGACACCTTCCTCTTCATTCTTGCTGCTTTGAGAACTTCTCCAAACTTGGATCCGTCCTTGCTTGATCAATGCTCCCATCGGTGATATACATACCACAACGTTGAGATCAACATCCCATCATAGTGCTCATGTCTAATCCCCCATTATCAATTCCTATCACCACCAATATAGTATATACAATAATGTCAACCCATTACTTGCCGCCTCATTAATCAGGTCTCTTCGGGAGGACGCCATTCTCTATTGTCATCATTTTGCTCTCCGCCAAAAAGTCAACAACAGTGAAGCGGAATTGTCGTCGGCGTGCTTGATATGTTTAGTCGACACTTTATATCAGACCATGGCGCTTAGTGTGGGGATAGAGAGAAGGAGAGGGAGAAAGGATGAGAGCGAGACCTGCAAAATCCAGAGGGGTTGGACGTGAAGCTTGGTGTGGAGAAAGAGAGAAGAGAGAGGGGGGAGGATGAGGGGGAGAAAGATTGACAAAGGTAAGAGAGATGAGCTGACAAAGTGGGTCTCACAAAATAAAAAGGTAACGACGTTTAAGAAAATTATCGGAGATGGTATTTATGCCCCGTTTTGAAATGTTGATATATATTTTGCACTCAACATTTTATTATGGCGCCTGGTACTCTTTTTTGACATTACAATAGATAAATTTGCCCTTTTACCCATGAATTTATTATATTTTTAAGGTGATGACTTTTTTTTTTAATAACAGAAATGAGGCAAAATGCCTTATAACCTTTATTCATCTATAAAGCAAAAATATGAGTAAGACACACACTAGGTCTTTCAAATAAGCATCCACCACACTATTAGGGGTACCTCAAACCTGTACAGTACAACTCAATGTCACAGGTAAAATATAGTTGGCTAAAGAATTAGCTACAAAATTGCTTTCCCTGTGAGCATGAACAAAAAGAATCGAAATATTCTTGTTAAAGTCACGCAACCAATAGCTTAAAATTCTATTCTAAGACGTGCCAAGACTCCACGAATCTTCGAGTTTTATAATTGCAGTAGAAAAAATCTCCTTCAATATGTTTTGCATGACCAAGCAAATTATGAAACTCAATGAAATGATCAATATCTCATAATATTTTCTATTATCTTACTTAACTCATAATTAAATGGAATATTTAGTGCATTTAAATTCATTAAAGTTAACTCAACCTTTTTTTTTTTTTTGGGCAAGAAAGGAATTCATTGATCACTACGTAAAGTTCAACATACCGAGTGTCAAAAACACCAAGCTAAAATAGGCAGACAGAATATAGGAAAGCCAGTGCAAACCGCCCTGATCTATAGTCACACAACGAGCATCACGGTCAAGTAAATTCCTTAGAACAGGGGTTGTCTTCAGACCCAGTCAAACGGGCATGACCCTTCTAGCGAAGCTTTTGCAAGCCAATTAGCTGCCGCATTAGCCTTTCTAGGAATCCAAGTACAGGCATGGTTCCTGATCAATTTCCTTGATTCCTGAATATTATTAAGGATAGTGACGCATCTCCAATCTGAACGCTCTCTTTTGGCTGTTAGTGCAATTAATAAGGATTTGGTTATCGGACTCGAATTGAACATCCTGAAGGTTATTTGCAATAACGTATTCAAGAGCATCACTGAATGCAATACATTCGGCCATTAACACAGACTCAGCAGGAATAATACTAGTTCTTCCATCCATTAAAAAACCATAGAGTCTCCCACCAGAAAAGCAGAGGCAGCCAAATTAAGTCCTGCGTTGTAAGCACAATCAGAGTTGATTTTCAAATTATTTCCTTCTAGAGGAGTCCACCGCACATTTGACTCATGAATAGGCCTAACAAGGTTTTAGCGATTCTCTTTAGAATGCACCCATCCACTAGCCTCTCAGAACTCCCTAAGGAACTTACCTGCTTGTTCAAAAGTAAAAATGGGGTCAGGATTAATATTGTGATAAATAAATGCATTCCTTCCCTTCCAAACTTGCCATAAGATAGCAGCTATTAGAGCCTTTTGCCATGGAGGTAAAGCCATCTCACAGAAATATTTAGCCAGCCACTGAGTTAGATCTATAGAACCACGTTCAGTGGTATGGAGATCAAAAGAACATCCAAACCAAGTCATCTATACTGTTCTTACAGATTAAATAAACATTAGTAGGACTGTAATTTCTTTTAGCAAGATTTTCAAAAGTGGGCAAGGCATTAGATTTTAATCTTATAAGGAACCTTAATTGGTCAGACCTCTTGCCAAAACTTCCTGTAACTGTGATTAGATGAAGAGGGGAAGAAGTCATATCTATGAAGGACACTTTGTTTTGCTGCTTTATATCCACCCTTCACTGCATAAACACTTCTAGAACCACCAGTCCAGATCCACCGATCCTCGCGGTTATTATAGTTGTCTCAAATCAGCAACGCATAATTTTGCAAAAGACTTATGAGGACAAAGCGAGATAAGTTTTTTACTTGAAAGAAAACTCAGCCATGTGTACTTCCAAATGTTGGTGTCGACTCCATTGCCAATGCTTTTCATTAAATTTCGTTGTAGTACTTTCCTTCCCTCAATTATATGAGCCCACAGCCAGGAAGCAGAGCTGCCTTTCTTTGCCTCCACAAAACTGCAATTTTGAAAGTATCGTGCTTTAAGTAGTTTAACCCAAAGCTGATCTGGATTCTGCAAGATACGCCAAACGATTTTGGCAAGCAAAGCAAGGTTGAAGGCCTCAAAATTCCTTGAAGCCCAAACCACCATCAAGTTTATGTAATTTGAGTTTCTCATTCGAGACCCCGTGAATTTTCCTGCACCCTTCATCTTCTTTCCACCAAAATTGCTATCTAATCTCTTAAGCACATATTTAGGAAAAAACAAAGCAAGACATGGGGTAAACTGGAATTGCATTAGCAACAGATTTAACAAGTACCTCTCTTCCAGTCTCTCAAAGAAAATTTTGCTGCCAGCCTTGAATCCTTCGTTTCATTTTGTCAACAAAAAAATTCAGAGCCTGCGCTTTAGATCTGCCCCAAATAACTGGAAGTCCCAAATAACTGCTAGGTATGTCCACAGCCGGAATCTGAAAGATATGGCAATTTCTTCTTTTAACAGATCAGGACAATTCCTAGAAAAGAATGGACAAGAGTTATTCATGTTCATAAATTGCCCAGAGGCTTCACAATAAATATCAAAAATGCTTTTTAAATTCCTGTAGTAATCAAGGCCAGCTTGAAGGAAGAACACAGAGTCATCAGCATACAAAGAATGAGAAATCTCAGGACCCTCTAGCAACCCACGTTATATCAAAATTAGTATAATTGTACTAAAAATTACTACTTTTGGTTCTAATTATAAGACCTCATTTGTAGACTACAAATGAGTTCTTATAATTGCCTTTGAACGCTGCGTGTTATGAAGGGCAACAAAAAAAACTTCGGTTAAAACATTTGATTGATCCTACAAGCTCATCGCTCTTTGCATTTGGCCGACACACCCTAACTGATATAACTTCCTTGAACTGCTGTGTTAAGGTAGCTTTTATATTTCAGGAAGCCTGACTTATACTGCTCTGATATCGCTGTTATTTCGTCGTCCTCTCCAGCCACTTGCCTTCATTTTCTGGTTTGCTATTCGTATACTTTAACCACCAGAAAAAGAAAGGCAGAAATAATAGGTGAAAATATGGCTTCATATTTCTATGACCTGTGGAGGAGCACTCAAAGCGGAGCTTCAAGTTTGTTTGAGCGACGGAGGAGAACCGAAAGCGGCAATGGCCCAAGCAGCTGGCCATCAGTTTAGGTCTTCATCAAGTCTGACAATTTACTATGGCGTACTTTATGCAATACAATGAGTTGGGTTTTTGGTACACATTATATTTGATATATGATGATATTGTGGGTATTGTTTTAATATTATCAGGATTTGAGAAGAATAAAATTACACTCCCACTAGTGGAAAATATCATCTTCAGTATGACATGCTCTGTTTCTAGGACAATGTCATCCCGGTGAAAGATTTTGCCACAGTGGCACATTATCGTAGTGCTCTGTTTTAGTTTCTCTTTCGGCAACAGGGGAAAGGTTTTATGCAAATTTATAAACAAAAACCCTTGTCTATGTTTTAGTATAAATATGTGAAAACAGTGTATCGTGGCGCTCCTTGTCCTGTTTTTGTGAGAGTGGATGTATATGTTTTAGCATTTTGATTAAGGTAAAAAGAGGGGAAAAAAACCTTTTGACCAATAAATGCATGAATAATATTTATAGAAGGCTAATATAATTGATTTTCCTTACTCTAATTCTGGCTTTGGTTCCTGAGTTCAAAACCTGTAAGTTTTGTTGACGTTGGTCCCCATAGTTTGAAAAAGTTGTGAGGAAGTTATAAGAAAGAATAGGAGGTTGCTCGGTAATAGATTGATGTACAAAGTTGTGTGTTGGTTTAGGGTTGATGCTTTGGGGTTGGGAAAGACTTCAAGAGCAGGGAAGTTTTGGGAATCCCGAGAAAATAAACACACGCTGTCATGCTTCGTTAACCCCTGTTTTAATAACAAAAAACACGGCTAAGCCCAAAACAACTAAAATCACTTCGACACTCTATAGATTATTATGAGTTTAATTTCCCTATATCAAAGGAATTCGGATACGAACCCAATAAGTTGTTGCAGCTTATTTTAAAGCAAAAGGAACTCTGTTTTGTAGTAATTTTGGCATTTGTAGTAATGTTGACATGGGCACAATCATGTATGAATCAGCATTATATAGATGATGATTCTGAGGATACCTCCAAAATCCAAAGAAGCATTATAAACGCAACACAGTATAACTTTTTTTTCTATTCACAAGCATGCTCGAAGTACTACCAACCACTATGAACAAATTTGAGGATTCAAAGGGATTATTTTCTTCCGTTAAATCTGCTGGACCAAGTATTATCGGTTCATATATGTATTTAATCCTATAGTTTTTTTTGGGTACAAATTTAATCCTATAGATAATCCTATGGATATCACCCTTTGTCACGCAGGAGAAGTAAACCCAAAATAATTGGATTCAATATATTCTGCTGCATGGTACAGTTTGCTCCTGGGCTTAATTAAAGTTGTCCATTATGGCTTTTCCGGTTGCATTTTATGTTTTTATTTTGTTTTGGTCGCATTTCCAGGTCAGGAGCCAAGTCAGCAAAATTAGCCGGTCATCTTGCCCAGTCAGCAACCCACGTTAGCAATTTTAACGGCATTAATACTACATCATCAAATTTATCACCATTAACTTCTTTTTTTTTTTTTGGATAGAAATCACCATTAACTTCTGCTCCAAGTATTTTTCAAAATAAACTAAAGGGACCCATGTTTCGTATATGGACAAACCTTAAAAGAAGTAAAAAAACCCATGCTTTGAAGTAAACGCGGGTTTATAGCAAAGGAGGTGGGGAACCGAAGCAACAGTTCCGAAAGCATCTCCCAGTTGAAGAGAGCTATGAAATCAACGGTATCGCAGCCAGCGATCGATCATACATATCCCTATGGCTGTGGAAGGAGAGTGAACGGGTGAGATTATTTGGAGCAGGTTTAATTTGGAAGACCAAGAAGAAGAAAAAAGTTTGGATACTAAAAAAAATATTTTTTTAATAAATCAAAACAAACTTTTTACATGTTTACTTTGTACGTCGTAAAATTATTTTTAAAACCTATTTTTAACAAAACAGCGCAGAGAGAGTCCCACTTAATCTTGTCATAAGCCTCACTCATGTCAAGTTTCAAGGCAACCTCCGGACCGCCAGACCTTTTCAATTTCACATGACGGAACACCTTGTGGCTCGTGCGCCACAATAATGTTATCCTAACTCAACTCGCACCCTTAAAACTTGTGTTTAAAATGAATTTTTACTCAAAAATTAATTAATTAGATAATACGTAGAAGAGTAAAGATATAATTTTGCCCTTAAAAGTACGTAGTTTTTTAGTAGGGCCCGGCACTCTAAAATAATACTCCTCCGGTCTTTAATATAGGACCCGATTATTGAGTTAGTTTTGGTTCTAAATATAAAACTTATTTATCATATTTATCAATTTTCTCTAAATTACCCTTATGAACACTTCCTCAACCATAATCAAGTAGAAGATCAATAGGAGGTATTAAGAAAGATGATTATGGTATTTTAGAAAAAAACATGTCACATTTCTTATAATTAACTAATTTACCTAACTTCTTTAATCTAATCAAATTAATTAAATGGATCTTATATTCAGGATCAGAAGAGTATTGAATATAATTTTGTCCTTAAAATATTTTACTTAGTATGCTAAAGTAATTTTTGATGTAATTTTATCCTCAAAATATTTTTTCACATGAACAACATTCACCAAAATACAGTTTAAGATGCTTATTGTTACTATGAAATTACTTTAAAAAGTTATAAAAAAAATTACTTTTGAATGCTGCGTGTTATTAAGGAAAAAAACTTAGGTTAAAATATGTTATTGATCCTACAAGTTTACCTCATTTAGTTTAAAAAGGTATATTTTTACTCTCTTAGTCTTAACATCATTAGCCTCACTTAAAAGAAAATGCAGAATCAAAACATTTAATTAGTTACTCTACAATTAAATATTGACTGAATCAATGTGCTCTAAATTTTAATTCTTTAATGTAATTATTTTTTATTTTTAAAATTTCAGTACCTAAAAAAATTCTATATATAAAATATTAAAAATTATAAAATATTAAAAAATTTAATTCTTTAATTCAGTCATCTTTATATTTTAAAATTTAAGCATTTAAATAAGGATAAATGTGCAAATTTATTCCCAATCTTATTTTTCAAGTACCAAAGTACACCCAATACTGACCTTTTTAGTGTTACAAAAATAAATCATGGGTAAAATTACACCATCAAAAAGATCATATACATACTGAGTGTATCTAAGAAATAAGATTAAAAGTAAATTTGTAACTTTTCCCTTGAATAATTAGATATCTAATAAAATATTAAAATACTAAAATATCAAATTTAAGTAGTTATAAAATGGATTATATTAAAGAACTAAAATTTAGTGCATGTTTTATCAATGTTTAGTTACAGAGTCACAATTTAAATATGAAGAATAAGCATTTTTTGGTAAATGAAGCTTACGGCATTAAGATTAAAAGACTAAAAATACATTTTTTTAATCTCAAGGAACTAAGGTGAAATTTGATGAAAACCTAAATGATCAAAATTATACTTCAAAATTATACTTATTAAAACTTGATCTAACTTCTCATGCTATTGTTTAGGTACTTGTTTTAAATCATATAAAGATTTTACTAATTTACAAACTTTATTTTCTTACCCAAGAACATACTCTTCATGTTGTACCATATAAATCTCTTCTTTTAAATTACCATTTAATTAAAAATATTCCTTTACATCCATTTGATGAACAAAAAACTTATGAATTGAAGTTAAGGTAATAACAATTCTAATAGAAAGAATCTCTATCACAAGAGAAAAAGTATTAAAATAGTCAACATTCTCTTTCTAGTTCAAACTTTTGGCTATAAGCTGCACTTTATATCTATTTCTAAACCCATCAGGAAATTTTTTTTTCCCTAAAGCCCATTTTGCACCCAGTAAGTTTTGTCCATGGAGGCAAGTCTACCAAAATCCACGATTTATTTTTACTCAGAGAACTTATTTTAGCATTAATTGCTTCTTTCCAAAAATCTATATCCAAAGAAGAAATTGCTTTATAAAAATTTTTAGGATCATCTTGCACTAAAACCGTAGAAAAATCATTTCTAGAAGAAGTTTTTTTTCTTTGTCTTTTGCTTTTTTTGTAGACTTTCAGTCAAACCTTCATTTGAATTTTCTTGAAGAGAAGAAAAAGACCATTCATCTCCTTTAAGGAAAAATATTTTTAAAAACTTTTGCATCTTTAGTTTCAATAATGGTGGTTTGATTCAAAACTAGAAAATGGTAAGCAGCATTTTTTTGAGCATAACCAATAAACATATGATCAACAATTTTAGAATCAATCTTTCTTTTCTTGAGATCAAATAATAAAATTTTTACAAGACACTCCCATACTTTTAGATATTTAAGATTATGTACAAAACTTTTCCACAACTCATAAGGTGTCTTATTAGTTTTCCTATGGGGTATTTTATTTTCTAGGAAACAAGAGATAATAAAGCTTCTCCCTATAAATTATTAAGTGCACCAAAACTCACAAGCTAGGCATTAATCATTTCTTTTAAAGTTCTATTTTTTTCTTTTTACAACTCTATTGGACTCAAGTGAATATGGAAGTGTTACTTCATGGATTATTCCCTCTCTTTTATGAAAATCATGTAATAATAAATATTCTCCTCCTCTGTCAGATCTAACTCTTTTAATTTTTCTATTTAATTGGTTTTCTACCTCTGCTTTGTGTAAGGTAAATTTCTCAAAAGCTTCATCTTTATTTCTCAATAAATATACCTTAATATATCTTAAAAAATCATTAATGAAAATAATATAATATCTTTTACCACCTCTGGCTTCTGTTTGTTTTAAATCCCCTAAATTAGTAATTAAAAATAACAACTCAGTCTTCTTTTGTGTAGCAAAATTTGACTTTTTAGTCGATTTGGTTTTAGCACAAACCTCACATTTATTGATATCACTATTTTTAGTTTCAAAAACTAGTTTAAGGTGTTGCATCCTTTTTATGTATTTTCTATTAATATGTCCTAATATAGCATGCTACGTATCAAAAGAATCAATCAAGTAAGCAGAAAAAGATGTATTATTATTCATATCAACACTTAGTACAAATGTCCTAATTATAGTAACCCTTTCCCAAAAGAACATTATTTGTTGTCATGATAATCTTATCAGATTCAAATGACACTTTAAATCTAGCCTTTTCTAGCAGAGCCATAGAAATTGAATTTGCTTTAATATCAAGCACATACAAAACATCATTCAGCTCTATAGACTTCCCAGATATAAGTTTCAACTCTATTTTTCCCTTTCCTTGAACTTCTACAGTTTGGGAGTCAGCAAGATAAATTTGATCTTCTTCTTCTTCAAAGAAGGTGCACATCTCTTTATTTGAACAAATGTGTCTGGTGGCTTCTGTATCACCCATCTTCTCACATCAGAGACGAGGAGGGCTTGAGAGAGCATTGTAGCAATAACTTCATCACTACCACTATCATCTCCTTTAATTTGGCTTAGGAGGATTTTCATCCTTTCTAAAACTTTCTTTAGTCCTCTTCTTGCATTGTGTCACATGATGCCGTGGTTTACAACACATAAAACAATTGCCCTTCTTTTTGAACTTGGGATTAGAATCCTTAGGTTTCAAATCATACTTCTTCTTTTTCTTACTCTTGGAATTAGAATTGTATGTCTTATTACGTGATTTTGTTTCCACCAAATTTGCTTTGGTAGCCATCTCTTTCTCTTTTACTATTTGGATTGTCCTCCAATTTGTATATTTAATTATGATATGAGTGATCAGATCAGTAAGTCATAATTATTTTTGCTTGTGCTTTAGTTGTTGTTTGTCTTCGGTCCATCAACTTAGCAATTTCTCAATTAGAATCCTAGCCATGAACTCCTCAAGGAGATTAATCTTTTTAGCCCGAATTTCTTCTAGAAGTTTGTGATGTTCATTGATTTGGAGTTTGATGTATTTGTCCTTGGTCATTTCCCATCTATAAAAATTGCTGATCATAAATTTCTTCTTCCCAGCATCCTCAACAGTATATTTAAGGACCAACAACTCCCATATCTTATTTGTCTCTTTGTAGACACTATAAACATCGAACAAGTTATTAGACGAAGTACTGGTCAAGGTATGTGTACATACTTTGTTGGCATGTTGCTAGAGATCCTTTTAGGCTTGGTTAGCATCTGGAGCAGGTTCAGATTGAGTAAGCGCATTGACAACTTGATGCATATCTATAACAGTATAGACTCACTCCTGCCCCTGCCTGAAGTTCTTCCCATCAAACATTTCTATCTTTGACGTGTCAGGGAATGGTCAAGGAAGTAGCATTGCTGTTGGGATATTTACAAGAACAAAGACATCGTTATTTTCAACTATGATGAAGAATATCTCTTAAGATTGTTGGCGGCAGCAATGGAAATTTGTTTTGAGTCACATCGCAGGAATACTGTCCTTGAAAGATATTTTGCAACCTCTCAGTATATAAGAAAGCAAAGCTCCCCAGGATTAAGCAAACTGTTCTTGTGAACGAGCAAGGTGACAGAACACTAGAACGCAAAGAGCTTAGAAAGAACGCTAAGAGAAAGAGAGAGACAGCAAGCAGTTGGAGAACTATATATAACAAAATAATATGAAGAAATTAGTTAGAAAGACCAACTGACTCAAAATCTGGGAAAAAATGATGACTTGACTTCCATAGCATAAAAGAAAACTTGTTGTCGATGCATAATTATGCGACATTCTGATCATTTGATCTCTTTATTGTATTTCCCATTCCATAAACAATTGTTTGAATAATTTTTCGAATATTAATGTGCGATGCAATCAAATACGGAGCTTCCAACTCACCCAAAATCTTGTCTGTGCTTTTTAAGAGGCACCATCAAAAGGGGTTTTCCCATAAATACCAGTTTATAAATTTGCATAAACCTTTCCCTCATTGCCAAATAGGGAAATTTTAAAGGAGGATAATGTGTCAATGTGTGGCTAAAACTTTCACTATGACAATATCTTAAAAACAGAGGATATTATACTGGAGATCTTTTCCACTAATGGGACTGTGTCTTTAATGTATTCTCAATTCATGAAAGAAACATTTGTAATTGATAGAATGTCAAACAAAGACACTAATACAGTAACGTCATAGTATGACTAACATAATGTGCTGCATACATGAACACAACTTATCGTCTGGCAACTAGTGATCGATATAAATACTACGCCTAAGTTGTTAAACTTGATGAAGATCTAAACTGGTGGTCAGCTGATTGCTGGGATATTGCCGCTTTCAGTTCTCTTCCAGTGCTCAAGTAAACTTGAAGCTCTGCTTTTAGTTCTTGTCCACCGGTCACACAAATATGAAGCCATCTTTTCAGCCATTTTTGCTATTTTCTTGTGCATAAAGTATACGGATAGCAAAATTAGGCACACAATGAAAGCAAATGGTTGGAGAGAGCGAGGAACCAACATTGATATCAGGGCAGTACAAGCTATCTTCCTTAGTTAAAAGCTATCTTCAAAGAGTGGTCCAAGGAAGTACTATCAGTTACGGTGCAAATCTGAGATTTTATATTATGCCCAATTGCAAAGCAATAGATTAGTGAGCATACAATAAAAAAAAACCATATTCTTACAGGGTGTTCATCCAAAGGTGATGAATTGGTAAAGTGCATTTGGATAATAGTCCCTTTCGCTGAAATCAGAAACGCAAAGTCGCAAACACAGTATGCCATTGGATTGAACTGCACAATCATCAAGCTAATTAGAATTAGAAGTTTCATAATAACATTATCAAAATAAACAATCATTCTAAGAAATATTTGACTATGCATGTCAAATATACTATTTTCTGTGGACCAGATATAATAGAGACGTGACCTCGGGGATGGCCGAAGAGGCTCCAGCGACTTTGAGTGGGGAAGGGAATGTATTATGGAGAGATGAGAGGTAATGGCCAGTGCATCTACCAGCCGGGAGAGTAGTGGGGAGTGAGCGAACGGGGGAGGCGCTTGGTCAGATTTGGGATTGTGGGGTGGGCAAAGAAGGAGAGAGAAGGAGATGTTTTTGATGAACTAAATCGCCCCCCTGCTCCGTCCAAGCCCGCCACCGCCACCACACCCAAGCCTCCACCTCCGCAACGACGATGGTGGCAATGACAGTGTATGGACTACAGACATGCTGGGTCCCACACACAAACCGCCCCCTGCTCCACCCCAAGCCCGCCACTACAACCTCCGCGACGATGGTGGTCGCAATAACTGTATATGAACCGCAGACGCATTGGGTCTCACACCCAGACCACCCCCGCTCCACCCCAAGCCCGCCACTACCACCACCGCAACGACTATGGTGGCAATGACAGTATATGAGAGAGATTTAGGAATGAATATAATTGACGGCACACTAGACTCCGGTGCCTAGGTTTCTTTATATACACACAGCACAAGGCGAACGTTACAGAGCAATAAGAATCTGCTAACTACATGCTGTTAGCGAGATATTAGGACGAGAGATCAGGAGCGTTACAACTGCTTAATAATACAAATATAACAATATAATAATATTCCTAACTATTCTCTAACATGCCCCCTCAAACGAGAAGGGGTAACGGACATCCCGAGTTTGCTTCTAAAATGTTCAAACTGAGCACAGGACAGCGGTTTCGTCAGGCTATCAGCGATCTGGTGTGTGGAAGGAATATACTGAATGTTGATGAGTCCAGAGAGCACCATGTCGCGAATGAAATGGACATCGATTTCGATGTGCTTACTTCTCGCATGCTGCACTGGGTTAGAAGCCAGGGCCTTCGCACTAATATTGTCACACCACAGGACAGACGGCTGCTTCAGAAACAACCCAAGTTCAGATAGCAGCGAGTTGAGCCATTTAACTTCAGCAGCTCCATCGGCCAAAGCTCTGTACTCCGACTCCGTGCTTGATCTTGCCACAACACGTTGTTTCCGAGCAGACCAGGACACCAGCGTACCACCCAGATAAGCACAAAGCCCAGCCATAGATATTCTATCATCAACGTCAGTAGCCCAGTCGGCATCCGTATATGCATGTAATTGAAGAGAGGTGATAGACTTCAAGTGGAGGCTGAGGCGATAGGTTCCCTTTAAATATCTCAGAATTCTCTTAGCGGCGCGGAGATGAGTGGTTCGAGGTTGTGACAAGAATTGACTGAGTCGATTAACCGCGTACGCGATGTCAGGACGCGTGGTCGTGAGATATTGCAGTGACCCAATAATCTGTCGATACAAAGTAGGCTCATACACTGGTTCTCCATCATTCATCGAAAGTTGCTTGCCCGTGACCATTGGAGTGGGAACAGGGGCACACTCCAGCATGTTGAACTTTTTTAGAAGATCAAGTACGTACTTAGCCTGACTAAGGTGGAGACCCGTTCTGTCCCTATAAATCTCAAGCCCAAGGAAATAATAAGCTGGTCCCAAATCCTTAAGAGCGAACAGCGAGTTCATTCTCTGAACGAACGCTTTTAGATAAGAAGGATCATTCCCTGTCACCAGTATATCGTCAACGTAAATGAGGACAAAAACAGCAAGCCTTTTAGTTTGAAGCATAAAGAGAGATACATCGCTTTTAGAATTCTTGAAACCCCACTCTTGCAAGGTTGTTTTTAGGCGATCAAACCAGGCCCTTGGAGCTTGCTTCAAACCGTAAAGAGCTTTGATTAACTTACAAACATGTGTAGGTTTCCGTTGATCAACGAAGCCCTCCGGTTGACGCATGTAAACATCTTCTTGCAAGAATCCATATAAGAATGCATTATTAACATCAAGTTGCCTTATGTCCCATCTAAATGTTACGGCTATGGTAAGAACTACCCGTATTGTCGTCGGTTTGATAACAGGATTGAAAGTCTCACTGTAGTCAACTCCTGGAGTTTGCTGGAAGCCTTTGGCCACCAACCGAGCCTTGGGTTTCAGGATCGAACCGTCAGGATTGAATTTATTTTTGAACACCCAGCGACAGTCAACCAACTTTTGAGTAGTATACGGCACCAACACCCACGTTCTATTACGGCAGAGGGCTTGATATTCTTCTCTCATTGCGCCTCTCCAATATGGAGAGGCTAGAGCTTCTTGAGCTGAGGTAGGTTCCGCAATTTTAGATAAGGAAGCTGGATCCTCTGAATGCAGGAGCCCAACAAAAGGGTATCTGGGTTTGTGGATACCAGCTTTAGCTCTTGTAATCATTGGATGCACATTAGTTGGCCCAAAAGACCCAATTGATGGTGCTTGAACATTCACTATGCCGCATGGACTAGTTTGTGCGTCATCACTAGTGGGTTCACTTGGAGTGTGGGCCTCGTGAGTCATGGGCCTCGAAGAGTCAGATGAGCTGTTGTTGTGAGATGAAGCTCTGTCAGCGATGAGCTCACCTGCAGTGTCCGTGTTGGGAAAATTTGATGAGGGAAGCCCAGATTGTATTAACATGGGAACTGTACATTCAGTGGCACTGGTGCTCAGTTGACGACTCAAAAATCCTGTGACAAACGGAAAAACAGAGGGGTCAAAAATCACATGTCTAGACACAAATACTTTCCCTGTAGCACTAAGGCATTTATGTCCTTTTTGATGAGAGGCTGGCCCAATGTAGACACATTTTTGACTATGATACTGAAATTTATGTTCATTATACGGCTTGAGACAAGGATAACAGGCACACCCAAAGGGTTGGAGAAGTTTATAGTTCGGTTCTGCCTTGTATAACCTGAATAAAGGTGTTTCTCCATTGAGAACTGGTGTAGGTAGGCGATTAATTAAATAGACTGCCATACTGAAAGCATCAACCCAAAAACGAAGTGGCATTTTTGCCTGTGCTAGCAATGTGAGGCCGGTCTCCACAATGTGACGATGTTTCCTCTCGGCTCTCCCATTTTGAGGAGACGTGTAAGGACAAGTGAATCGGAGTTGTATCCCTTCTTTATGAGCAATTGGGATTAGTGGTTTATATTCCGCTCCATTATCACACTGAACAGCCTTAATCTTGGAGCTAAACTGATTTTCAACAAGAGCACGAAAATGATTGAAAGCAGTGACTGCCTCGCCTTTGTGCTTTAAAGGATATATCCAAGTATAACGACTAAAATCATCGATGAAGTGAATATAATAACGGAACCCATGTGACGACTGAACAGGTGCTGGACCCCATAAATCTGTGTGAATTAACTCCAGTGGAGATGAAGCATGAGACGTAGAATTGGGAAAAGGCAAAAATTTTGATTTACCAAACTGACAGGCCTCACACACATATTTTTCATTTATTTGGAAACGCAAATTACACTTATTCATAATGCCTTTCAACACTTTATTACTGGGATGGCCCAGAATGTGATGCCATCGGATGAAGTCACCTTCTGCATCTGTTGTGTAGTGCGCTACATGGATTTGGGGTCGTGTCTTGAGCTCATTTTCCATTGGGTAAAGACCGTGCCTGGGGGTTCCTCGCATCAAGAGTTGACCCGTTCTCTTGTCCTTCACAGTGCAACCGGAGTCAGTAAAATTGACATGAACACCATTATCTTCAACTAATCTGTTCACACTCATGAGGCTCTTAGTTGCAGAAGGGACAAGTAAAACATTTTTGAGTAAAAGCTTAGATTGCGAACACGGAACAGAAGCAATCCCGATGCCAACTACAGGGTTTTTCTCACCTGAACAAGTAACAAGCTGTGACTTACCCACTGGAGTGATTTGATCTAATTGTTCTGAGTGAGGAGTGACATGGTAGTTGGCACCACTGTCCATGTACCAAGAAGGGTCAGAAACCGTGTCAGGAGAGGCATAGAAGGCTTGAGGAGAGTCAAAGTGTCGACCATGAGTAGGAGGTTGAAAAGCGCGATCAAAACGATGGAAACAATCTGCAACTTTATGCCCATGTCGCTTGCACAAGTCACAGAAGGGTCGGCCACTGTTGTTATTCCAGTTACGGCCACCACGTCGGCCACCACACCAACGTCAGCCACTGATACCAAGAGAGATTTAGGAATGAATATAATTGACGGCACACTAGACTCCGGTGCCTAGGTTTCTTTATAATATGAACCGCAGACACACCAAGCCCCACACCCCCACCACTCCCTGCTCCACCCCAAGCCCGCCACTACCACAGCCGCGATGAGAATGGTGGCAATGACAGCATATGAACTGGACTAGTGGAGACATCCTACGACGGCGGATGAGGACAAAGAAAGACGAAGTGGTGAAACACTAATTTGACCATGAACACAGGATCCAGAATTTCTTTTGCACGCAATTGACAGCTTCGAAAGGGAAATTTGATGAGGAATGCACGTATGTACATATGAAAATGAAATGAATAATGTAAAAGAGTTTGAAAAGAAACTTGGAATACTTACGGGGGTGCAGTAGTAACCATGAGTTGAGATTGATGAAATCTGATGGTCGTTTCGCCAGGCAGAGAGAGTGCAGGAGTGGGATGAAGAAACGTTGAGTTTCAGGGTATAAATAGATCATCTTGCTCAGTTATATCTCGGCGTAGTCTCTGACGTGGACCAATCAATTATTGATTCGCGAACGCATAAATTGTGAGGAGAAAAAATTTCCTGGTGCACGTGCGCGTCAGAGAAACTTTTCTCCGCACAATTTGCGTGTGGGACCCAGCGCGTCTTCAGTTCAAATGATCAGAAGGTCGCATAGTTATGCATCGACGGCAACTCTCTCGTTCTGTCCTCTTGCTGCTAATATCGACAGCAACTCTCTCGTTCTGCCCTTTTGCGGTTAATGAACAGGGAAAAAAAATGAAGACACCTTCGTTGATTTTCAAAAAACGTTTGCTCACTATGGTTTGTTGACTTTCCCTCTATATTCTTGAATAAAAAAATGCCAATTAAAACAAGCCAGTTAAGCTGGCACATTTAAATCAAGCATCGGGCTGGAAAAAAAATAAAGGCCCAATTCGACGATCAAGGGTCGACCTGCTACGCTCATATATTCATTTGTATTTGACGTATGTTTTAATCATTTTGGTAATTGCATTTACTCAATCTTATTTAGCTAGTTTTTATTTAAAATTATTTTAATCCTTTACAAATTACATGAACATAGTGCAAGACTATCAAGATATTTGTGCGATTATGATTCATTCATGTATGAACAAGTCTGAATTAGAAAATTATTTGAAAGGAAAACTAATATTTAAGCCTGATAACTAGAAATATTTAGAAGTCTTGAATTATTGGGAGAACAACCAAACATCGACTTCCAATCTATATAAGGATGGCAACTGATGCGTTTAATATTATGATCACTACAGTAGTTAATAAATTAGCTTAACGAAGTATAATGTTCAGCCTAGCGTTTATGCTAGTAACTGGTTGTACGGTTCTATTTATAATATGGCAGTGCCACTCCAAATTTGTTGATTCTCTAATAATAATAAAAAAAATAATTAAAAATAGTGTGGTGAAAAGGCAGGAAAGGGAATAGAAGACGAGCCTCATCTGTTTGTCACTAACCTTCTGTTATCATTATCTCCTTCCAAACACTCCATTATACTCTTCCAATCCTTAATATAAAACCTCTTTAACTAATTTAATTAGATTAAGAAAGTTAAATAAGTTAATTAATTATAAGAGATATGACATGTTTTTCCTAAAATACCGTAATCATCTTTTTAATATCCTCCTTCCATCACTTACTTGATTATAGTTGAAGAAGTATCCATAGGGATAATTTAGAAAAAATTAATAAATATGAGAAATAGATCTTATATTTAGAACTAAAATTAATTTAACAATTAGGTCCTATATTAAGGACGGAAGAATAGTATATTCTTTCACCCCAAAACCTTGTTACAGTATATGCTACATGAATAATGATCGGGGCTTTCCTAGTAATTTGTCTCATCTTTGTAATAGACATCACCCCAATCCCAAAATACGAATTTTCAGCTATGCTCACTCTTTTATTGTTTTGCATTTAGATACCAAATACTATCAGATTTCCACCCAATTTGATACCATTTCCAATCCTGAATCTAAGAGTTAGTTGACTCATCTGAGTAAATTAAAAAACTTGGTTAAGTTATTTATTTATAATAGATATATAATGTATTCTCTAAAATATCCTTAATAATTATGTATATTAGCTAGAACTACTATTTGATGTAATATTTAATATACGCAACTATTAATTACAAGGACTGCATTAGAAAAAATAGATAAATACAAGAGACAAAACATATTAGAATCTTATTTTTAAGACTAAATTGAACATGAAACTAACTCTTATATTAAGAAGTAGGGTAATGATACTAACATCAGTGTTACTTTTTCTTCAATGATTTGTCTTCACTATCAGTTTGACAATTGACATTAATTACTATATTCATATTTTACCCACAAGAAGGCACGTAATACAAATTTATGAAAATGTGGCTTCATATACATACATATCACCAGTGGAGGAGACACTTCTGTAAATCCAAGTTAATATTTATGTTTGACCATATTACATTGGAAAATTAGCAAACTTGTTAATTTATTCATCTAGCCCCATGAGTTCGACAATAACGTCTCAAAACTTCGCATTTAACTAACTATGAAATGATTTGCAACATTTGATCTTGTAGAATATCAGTGGTAAATTATCATATCAACAATCTCAAATTTTGGAAGATAAATGTGTATGGAACTGAAATGATAGAAAGCTCACATTATTTGACTCAAGGACCTTTAGATGTTTATTAAAATTTTAGAATAATTTATTAGTACCAAACTGAAATAAAATGGATATTTTAGTCCGAAAATATGATTCTCGCTTGTTTTTATATTTATCTCCAGCTCCTTGCATAAAAAATGGGCATCCCTGCATGTTACGGCAGCAATTGATTGGGGGGAATATTATATACTACCTCTGGTTTTAATTATAAAATCTTATTTATAGTCTATAAACGAGATCTTGTAATTAGGACTGGAGGTAGTACATCCTCCATTCAATGCTTAATATAAAAACTAA
This sequence comes from Neltuma alba, assembly GCF_004799145.2. Lineage (NCBI taxonomy): Eukaryota > Viridiplantae > Streptophyta > Magnoliopsida > Fabales > Fabaceae > Neltuma > Neltuma alba. Next base: position 621,676 of record NW_021637298.1, read on the forward strand.
ATAATTTGTTTGTGAATATTAAGAAAATTAACTAAATTAGTTATTTATAATAAATAGATGTTATTTTTTTCTAAAATACCCTCATTAATTATGCACATTTAAATTACTACTTCTTGAAAATAACTCTTTACCAAGGGCAATCACCATATAGATTACTTAAAAACAAAATAAATAAATATTAAAAATTAAATAGATTACGGTTTTATGTTTAGAACTAAATTAAATTTCTAACTGTTATATTAAGCAACAGAGTACTATTTCATATAGTTTTAGTGTACTGCTACGAATAGACTAATAATTTTGCAGGGGATAGGTAGAAGTGAATAACTCAAGAATATATATGTGTGTGTGTGATACTGCTTTTTCTGGTTTTTAATATAAAATTAAACTGTAAACTAAATCTTATGTTACAGTGAGAAGTAATATATCATAGAGAGAGGCAACAAAAAGAAAAGGAATATTATACAAGTAAAAGAAGAACGTAAACTATGCGTTTCACAAAGGCGGCCAGGTTAGTGACTTGTCGGCTCATAACTTCTCTTCTTCCCTTTTCATCCTATTTTTTCTTTTTTTTCTTAACTATTAAATTAACATATTTCAACGATTTAGATTTTAATTTTTTATAAACTATGTATAAAAAGATTTAAAAAATTGTAATTTATTATTTATTTATTTTTATAATTTAATATTTTAAAAATAATTTTAAAAAGATTTAAATTTAAATTGTTAAAATATTAATCTGATAAGAAGAAAAAAAAGGGAAAGAGGATGAGAAAAGGAAAAAAAAAAAAAAAAAAAGGATCCGAACTACCAGCGCCTCGGGTCGTCTCAGCCCTCGGCGGGAATCTTCATCACACTACAAGAAAGCACGATCACTTTTTCTTGCCGGCAATCAGTCACCAAAAAGCACTCTTACAGCGCGCTCTCCCTCACTAAAGGCACCCAAACATACTCTCTCTCTCTCTCTAAAAAGCAGCCAAAAATACTTTTTCTTGTTTGGATCATGGTTGAGTAAAAATAAATTTAGTTATAAAATGATCAAAATAGATATGAGTTTTAATAAATAATGAAACATGATTAAAAAAAATAATTTCACATAACATAATGAAATTAAAATAATTTAATATAAAGAAGTCATAAAAAATATTTTAAATATAAAGTGAAACATGAGAAAATAAAAGTATATTTTTAGAAACATATTTAAAAATAAAAGTATATTTCTAACTTATTCATTACTTTCAACTAATTTTAACTGATTTTTTATTATCTACAAATTAGTTATTTGAAACTTATAATAAGAATCAAAAGAGGTGATAAATTTCTTAATTTTTTTCTTTTCATATTTCAAAAGCTATAAGTCATAAGCTATTAATTTTAACTTATAACTTATTATAGTTTTTCATACAAAAATCAGATTATCCAATCACTCAACTAAACGGTATCAAAATTTGTAATCGAACTTTTCTGACTTATATCCTGAAATGCTGTGTCTCTCACGGAAAAGTAAAAACCACTCTCACAGTGTCTCTCACTCAAAAGCACTCTAACACATACCCTCTCACTAACACACATTCTCTCACTCAAAAGCACTCTAACACACATTCTCTCACTAACACAGATCCTCTCATTCAAAAGCACCCTAACACATATCCTCTCACTAACACATTCCCTCACTCAAAAGCACTCTACACATTCTCTCACTAACACAGATCCTCTCATTCAAAAGCACTCTAACACACATTCTCTCACTAACACACACATATCCTCTCACTAACACATATCCTCTCACTCAAAAGCACTCTAACACATATCCTCTCACTAGCACATTCTCTCACTCAAAAGCACTTTACACATTCCCTCACTCAAAAGCACTCTAACACACATTCTCTCACTCCAAAGCTCTTTAAAACGCATTCTCTCACTCAAAAGCACGCTAACACATATTCTCTCACTTAAATGCACCCTGACATACGCTCTCTCTCTCTCTAAAAGGCATCCTGACATGCTGTCTCACTATTATAAATAGGCCATAAATGCTTGTTTCCTCATCCCTCTTCTCCGGCCTTCTCTCTCTGCGGGGAGGGACAACCATCAAATTCCAGCAAACTCAACTCAAGTCATGCCTACTTCACACACGCAAGTATCTTCCAAGTTTCTTTCAACTCTTTTATACTTATATATATATATATATGTAATTCGTTTAATTTTCAAGTCAAATTAGTGTGTCTCCAGTTTTATACCCTGACTCCAGCAGTAGCACCAGAAAGTATTCCCACTTCTCATTAGGGTCTCATTGTATTGTATGGCATTCATTTGGGTCTTCAACACAAACTCTTTTGCCATCGTGGAGTGTGTCTCCAGATCATTTCCTGTCATCACCAACACCACCCACCAAGACTATATGTATATACGAAACTTCTGCACGTCTTTTTGATGTGTTCTCAAATACCTGTTAGATTGATTTTTTATTTCGTGATGTCATCATGACACTTCTAACTGGTTTGATATGGCTGTGCAGGTCACCTCCTTGGCATGCTATATTTGCATTTCTAATTCCTGAGACGAGAGAGATTGTGCAAATGAACATGTGGATTTTTATGATATGCTTACTTCTCTACTGCTTTGCCTTTGGATACCATCTTAAATGTCAGATATATACTCCAGCTGATACCACTTCCTTGAGTCGCTCCGTTAAGATAGCTTTTGCCTTTGGAAGTCTGGCTTATACTGCTCAAATATCAGCGTTGCTTCCTCCCTATCTCCAACCGCTTGTCTTCATTGGCTGCTTAATGTTCCTATTCATATACTTTCACCGCAAGAAAATAGCAGATAGCGGTCAAAATATAACTTCATATCTGTATGATCTATGGGGAAGAACTAAAAGCAGAGCTTTAAATTTGTATGATCAATGGAGGAGAACTGAAAGCGGCGATGTCGTCCCAGAAATCAACCGGCCACCCATTTAGGTTTTAATCACTAGTCTTACAAGTATCAATTTTTTGAATAAGGAGGGGTTGGAATGGAAGACTATTGTGATGTTGGTTTCGTTACTCTGTTTATGACCTTTGTCAATTACGATTATGCTTCTAAGCTTCTTTTATGAATTGGAAATGGAAAAAGACATCTCCTTGTATGGGAAGAAAAGTTAGGAAGACAAAAAATAGCAATAAAAAAAAAAAAAGAAGATGTTATCATTCCTCTTATTTGGATAGACAAGAAAAAATAAGGAGGAAAGAAAATAGCAAATATCTAAATGAATAAAATATCCTTATCAAAATATATCACATTTAAAATTAAATCAAATTAAATAGTGCAATAGGAACATTATACTAATATTAATATCATCAAATAATTTAAAATCAAGTTATTTGGTTGATAAATATTTTAAGATTATTATATTTTAAAAATAAATTATTTAATAAAAATATTGTTTTAAGATAAGTAAATAATTTTTTAAATATAAAAAAAAAATATGGAGAGGAAGAGAGAAAGGAGCAGTTAAGGAAATTTTGTTTTCCCTCCCAAGGCTCTCCATACATGGAAAAAAAAAATTTGGTGGGACCTACCTTATTTTTCCCTTCATTTTTTGTTCCTCCCATATTTTTTCTCCTGTTTAAACAAAAAAAAAAACTCATTTCTCTTCGTATTTTTTTTTCCTAGTTTTTTTTCTCTAATTTCTCTGAATCCAAATAAGGAGTTAGCCTTTATCGGAAAGATATACTTATGAGTTTTCTACTCATTTGGGCTTAGTAATTATTATTGGGCTGAAAGTGTGTTTCCTGCAAGTAATGCGATGAGCTTTTGGCGTTTCAAATTTCTCATAACCCTTCGGCCAAAAAAAAAAATTCTTCATAAACTAGGATTTGAATTCTCATTAAGAAAACTGCTTACATGAAGTTCTTGATAGCATCTCAAACACAACAACCTCTTAAAGAAAAGGGATACTTGTTCTTAGTAAAACAAGTCTTAAGTCTAGGATGAATCTCACTTCTCCCTTCAGTATCTGAGTTTCGAATCTCTCTCTCTTCTCCCACTTCTTTGCCTCTGTTCTGTGTTGTTCTGTTTCTCAAAGCGTCGAAAACAGACCTTGTGGGTTTGATTTATGGTTTATTTTAGGGGTAGGTGTGGACACTATGAAACGAGAGGGGTTAGCGGCGAGACTGAACAAGTGGATTAGTCTCGTAAGTTGTTTATCAAATAATTTCTATTTATGTTTTTTTTATTTACTTCCTTTATTTCTAAAGAGAGACATGTTCTGTTTTCTTCTTATTACTTATTCTATATATATTTTTAGGGAAAATTTTAACTATAAAAATTCTTCATTTTTAATGCTCTTTACAGTGAAATAATTTTTTAAATGTGCTTTTTATAATTTGATCTTGATTTTTAACTTTTTAATTTGATATATAATTTTAGTGATATAGAGTGTATTTGGATTGACGGTGGCAAAAGTGACTTTTATTTCATCTTACTTTTACAAACATAAGTTAAAATAAAATTCAGTTAGTATAATGTGATTTATGTTTGGATTAACTTTTGTAAAAATCAGTTTGATAAATTAAAACTTGTTTAAATGGATAATAAAAAAGTAAATTTAAATATAAAATGACTGAAAATAGCATGAGTTTTAAAATGACTTATAAACTAATATGTAATCTAATTATACACAAAAGTATTTTAGAGAGATAATATAACATATAATATAATTAAATAATTTATTTAGCTTCCTCAATCTATTTAAATTAGCCTATTAAAGTCTTATATCAAGGAGTGAAAATAATATATCATATATATACAATTTGATAAATTTTAAAAAAATAATAAATTAAAATAATTAAATTTTATTAGTTAATTTTTTTAAGAAAAAAAATCAAATTATTGGGTCAAAATAGGACCCGCTTAAATACTTTTATCTTTCCTTTCTATCTTCATCGCTTTCTCCCTCCACTCTATGAATGGAAGAAGCCGAGGTTTTTAACTTCTATTTCAATGTGATTTTTTCGTAGAAGTTCATTTACTTTCATCTTCTTGAATCCAAACATCATTTCACTTACAAATCACACAATAAGTTACTTGTGAAAACATGCCTTGAAACTTATGAAAAGTTACATTTTGAAAGAGAAGCTGATTTTTAGTGTTTGGATGAACAATAGTTTAGAACGAACTTTCATCTCAAACCCCATATTGAGCCAAAGCTATTTTCTTTGGCTTTTGATGCTAGTCACGTTGGGATAATAATTTTATTCCTTCTCTACCCTATGTCTTTTTACTTCGCATGGCTTGTCAATATTGTTAGAATATTTCTCCACTGAACCTATATCATCACTAGGCAATAAAGATAATAAATGTAAAATAATTTTAATATGTTTTTATAATATTTTTAATTTTTAATAGTAGTGTTACTTTATGCATTATATATTTACATAAACGTATATTTATATTTCTATTCATTAAAAAAACGTAGAATAACTTTTTTTAATATGTTTTTATATTATTTTATGAATTTTATATTTACATATAACTATATTTTATTTACTAAATATATACTTGTTAGAATTTGTAATTTTTTAATAATACTTTAATTCTTTTCATTTTTATAATATTTATGTTCTTTTTAGTCATTTTATATTTAAACTTATTTTTTTATTAATCATTTAAACAAATTTCAACTTGTTAAACTGATTTTTTTGTAAAAAATAATCCAAACATAAATTACATTATACAAACTGATTTTTATTGTAACTTATGTTTATAAAAATTAGATGAAATAAAAATTACTTTTGCTACCTCTAATTTAAATACGCTCAAGGTCGTTGTATATTTTCCAAGACACGTTTGAGAGACACTACGCTTACACGCTCATAGTACTACCTCCGGTCCTAATTATAAGACCCAGTTGACTTATTTGAGGAGATTAAAAAAGTAAGTTAAGATAGTTATTTATAATAAATAAGTATTATCATTCCTAAAATATCCTTACTAATTAAATGTATTGGTTAAAACTATCATTATTAGAAGGATTATCTTGAAAAAAAAACATAAATATGAGAGATAAAATGGATTGGGGTCTTATATTTAGAACCAAACAAAAAGTCAAACGGGGTTTTATATTAAAGACCGGAGGTAGTATTATATTATAAATTCATGTTCATTTCAATAACTGCATATCTAAAGGCGGCAATACTATTCCAAACATGTTATTTTGTCAGAATTAGTCTTTAGTGTAATATTACTCCAACATGATTCAGTTTTTTGGTATTCGGGCTATGCTTTATTTGGTCCCTTATTTAAAATCGTTTTTTCAATCAATAAGATTGAGTTTAACAAAATGGACGGTGATGAACTAAAATTCCAATATCTATTAGGAGAAGTACTTATATGTAATATCTGTTAGTATTTCAAATAAGATGTCTAGCCAAAAAAAAAAATCTGGCTTTCATTCTAATCCAATTCAAAGAATTTTGGGATCAATTAATTTTAGACGTTAGCTTTTTGTCCAAAACTTTTTGAAGAATACTCAACAGTATACATTTAATATTTATTATAAAATATATTAACATTTAATTTGGGCCCAAGCAAGTTAACTTTCTGGCATTACTAATGGGCTTTTTGGTCAAATGACGAAGTTAGGGTGAGAGGATCAGAGGATGAATCACTACCTGGATCCCTCCTTGTAACACGCACAAAGACCATACATTATTTGTAAAAAGGCATGATTGGTTTGTAGCCCAAAAAAGAAGACATGATTGGTTTCTAGTGGTATAAGACCTTTCTTATAAATACGGGGTTACGGGTTGATTCTGCTTATAACTTTAGGTTGTTAATATTTACCCCTTTAATTTTCCCCCCTAAAACAATATATGCTTGTTTGGAAACTACCCCAAAATGATGTTTGCCTCTTTGGAGTACTTCTACATTAGGAATAAAGCCTCATTCTCTTGTCTAATGCTCGCCGAGTCAACTTTACTCGGATACTTAGGTAGGATATCCTACTTTTTTTTTCTTTACTTTTTTTTTTGTTGGGTGCAAGGTTGGTTATCCTACTTTCACATGATCAATCATATTTAAAAGAGTATTACACCCAAATTTCAGTTACTAATATGAGGGTGAATGGACCCGATAATAGTGTGAAAAATATGGTAAATGCAACTTTTATGTTTACTGTTACCTTTGGTTCTAAATATAAGAGCTACTTGACTAATTTGAGTAAATTAAAAAAATTAGTTAAGTTAGTTATTTGCAATAAATAAGAATTGTCTTTCCTAAAATATCCTTGTTAATTAAGTATCTTGACTAAAACTACTATTATTAGAATAACTACTTTGAGAAAAAAATATATAAATATGAAAGATAAAGTGGATTATGGTCTTATATTTAGAATCAAAATAAAATTCAAATAAGATCTTGTATTAAAGATCGGAAGTAGTATAAAGAATTAAATTTGCCGAATCCTGGATTTGACTATTCAGTTGTGTTTAGACACTCTCGTCGACCTTTCTCCTCCTATGTGAAATACATAAATAAATTTAAACTATTAAAATTGGATTTGAACGGTTCATAATTGTAGACTATTATAGATTTTTTTTCAATTTTTTTTGGTTATTTATGTATTTTTTAAAAGAAAATTGTAATAATGTTTATTTTTATAAGATATTAAATCTAAACCATCGAATCATTTCAATCCAATGATGGTGAAGGAAAAATGAGGGTAGAGCATTTGACTACCAATTATAAGCTCTGAATTTCTGCAGAGCCAATTTTAATATATACTAATTAGCCCCGGACCTTAATATAAAATATATTGTGTAGTGCAAATTACAATACAAACTGGATGTTGTATTAAAAATTTGGATGACTCCACTTTTGCAAAATGAAATATTAACCCAGAATCAAATTTTACAAAAGGAACCCAGAAAAATTCTTAGAACAAAACCAGATTTTGCAAATGAAGCGAAACGAGGTCTTACTAAGACGTTGATTCCTAAGCAAGTTAGCCAAGGTCCAAAGACTCCTCAACTTTATTCTCTGAGGCTTTTCATGGGAAACGTGTCATAATTCCACATATAGAATCTGATTCAAGGAACCCCAGAAAAGTGATGAAATATGAAATAACAAATAATTATAATTTAATTCTATTTTTAAGGTAGAAATGATGAAATACACCATAAATGAGGAATAATTATGGTTTGATTACATTTTTAGGATATTTGAATTATTTGGATTTGTTATAATTTTAGAATTTATTTAGATTTATCAATACTTTAGTATTTTTTATTATTAAGATTAATTGTTATTATTATTAGTTTACAGACCACAGTTTTCTCTTCTCCTTCCGCAGTATTCGTGCTGCCTATAATTTTGTTTCCTTTTTCCTCTCAATTTCTTTCTTTCCGTTTCTCGTTCTGCCCCAAAAAGAAGACGCATGCTGGTTTGGTCCTCCGTTTTGAAGCCAGCGGGGTACAGAGCCAGTTCTATTTCATCCCTGTGGAATCTTCGGCAACATTTGGGAAACTTTATTCCCGTGGGGGTCTCTGTCAGTTTGTCACATCGCCTCAACATTATTTTGGAATAAAATAAACAGACTTGTCCACTTCTAAGACAAACATGCATGCATTCCCATTCGTGGAAAGCGAATTCTGGTTGACTCTCTTTCTTTTGTTTGGTGGCTTTTTATAAAAGAAGCCAATCGCCCTACGTTTTTGGGCCCTATTCTAAATGAAATCCCATTTATAGGACTTAAGTGACATTCTCCCTTTGAAAAAAATAGGTGTCAGTATGAAAGTTGTTTACTCATATATTTCTACTGACCAACTGCTTAATTCTTACATGCACTGGGAGTGCCATGTTTATTGCAGTTTTTTAAATATCCTCTTTCCTTCTACACGCGCCCTCTTTCTTCCAGCGGTCGGCTCTCCCCCTCTCTTTTTGTCTAGTGATTTAATTTTCTCTCTCTTTCTAGTAAAACTTCTTCCACCCACTTTAAATTTTGTCTTTTTGTTTTATTTCGTATGCCCTCACACACTCTTCCCCCCGTCCCTCTCTCTATCTCTTCTTTTTTTAAATTTTATTTAATCTCTCATGCAAATAATAGTGTTGCTTTCCCAACTCAAAAATTCTAAAATAATTATATAAAAATTTAAATTTTAAAATATTTTGGTTACATAATTCATATTACTTCTGGTGTTTAATATAAAAATTCGTTTAACTTTTATTACAAATAGTTCACTTAACTAGTTTTTTAGTCTATTTAAATTACTCTCACTAACTCTTATATTAAGGATTGGAATAGTATTTTACAACTCAACCTTTAACTTCTTCCTCAACTTTTTAAAATTTCCTTCTTTTTTATGGTCTATTTTATGTTGACATGTGAAAACTATTTGACTAAAAAAGGACATGTGAAAATTAGAAGCAGACTTTGATAAAAGGAATCAAACTAAATAAAATATCCAGTTAGGCCTTTTTTAACTTCAATGACAAACATTTGCTTATAATAACTTGTGTTTATAAAAGTATTTTTGTTTTTCTTCATTTTTTCGTGAGATTGTTGGTGCATTAATGTTTTAATCAAAAAAAGTAATCCTTCTTATACCAAAAAAGTGAATTGTCAAACCTGTTTTGCTGCTTTACTGATATTTACGATGATAGCTTATGTTTATATAAGTATTTTATTTTTTCTTTTTTTTTGATTAAATTGCTGAAACAATTATATTTTGATAAAAGGTAAACGAACCATTTCAATGTTTTTAGTAATACTACTTTATAACTCCATTCAAAGCTTCAAACGACGTGCTATTACTTAAATTATAGAGTAAATAAAATTAAAAATAAAGAAAGAAGGTGAGTGTATGCCAAAATAAGATATAGAGATAAAACTTAAAGCGGGTAGAAAAAGTTTTACCAGGAAGAGAGAGAAAATTAAATTAAAAAAGAAAGAGGGAAAGTTGACAGACAAAGGAGAAAGCGCGCGTGTGCAGAAAGAAAAAAGATCCATAAAAGACTGCAACAAGCATGGGTCCCACTATGTGATTTGGAAGATTTCTATTAGTCAGAGCACAAGTTATGTGGCACTCCCGGTGCATATAGGAATTCCTCTGTTCATCAAGTGTTTCTGCGTCTTACATCACATCAAGGGATAAAACCAAGGGAGAATCCTGAAGTTACTAAATCCTTGATTTCAGCACTTAAATAAATTTTTGATAATATTAGACTTACAATAACAACACGTTTTTGTTAGAATTTTCCACCTTTTTTTTTTTAGTGAGATTTTCCCTAAAACTAACCGTTCGAATTTTCCCGTCTTTTGGCCCTTTCCCTATTGTTTTCTATTGCTTTTTTCTTTTTTTAAATAAAAAGAAAAAAAGAAAGAGAGAGATTTAGGTGGAGAACTGTCCACTTATTTTAGAATTATATTGATGATCTTCTTCTTCTTCTTTTGCCAACGGAGAATTATATTGATCTTCTAATTAAATGGAAGAAGAAACAATTTGTTCATACAATTTGGCACCCCCGAGGCCATAAAAGATTGGATTCCCTCGTCATGAAAGATGGCTGTTTTAAGCGAACTCAAGCCCTGGATCAAAGAATCTGTTTCCTCGCCTGCACGGGGCCTCGCCGGAGGGCTAGGCGGTGAGAGTGAGGTGGGGGCCAATTTTGTGGTGGGCTTGGAGCTGGATATTGGAAGAAAAAGTATCTATATAACTATTTTTTTTCTAGAATACACAAAATATTATTGGAAAAATTCAAATAACATGACATCTAAAATTTGAAAACCCAAAATAGTGATTTAAAAGTGGTTTTAAATGATGTTAATGTAATAGTAAGACTCGTTAAAAATGTTATCATTACCGTTAATAAGATAGTCAATAATTTTTAACAAAACCATTTATGTTGATTGCCTCCAATGTTGAAATTATGAAGAAGTTGTTGTTAGTGAAATAGGAAAACTTAAGTAAAATTTTTGTTAATGTCGTTATTAGTATTCTTAATGTAGGAAAAAAAATTGCCGATTGTTGGTGCCAGAGCTTCGTTGGCTGTTGCCGACAAGGGCTAGCTGCTGGTATGAGACCTTCGATAGTCAACTGGTAACGATGTCTTCGACTAGAGTGGCTTAAGCCTTTTTTTTGTGTGGAGCAAAACAGACAATTTTATTAATACCAAAACAAAGGATACAAAGACCAATAGCCACTTAAAGCCCAAAAAAAGAAAAACACTCACAAAAGCCCTAAACGTACAACCTAACACACCAAAAAAGCACCAGAAAAACAGAAAAGAACTAACAGCACGTCTAAACAGAAAGCAAAAGGACAACCCAGAAAAAAGCAAGCCCGTTAACCAACACCTTCTCTGGTCTTACCAACAGGAAAGGAATTAGCAAGATCCAACTGCAACAAATGCCAAAGAGAGGATGGTGGCTGAGATAGCCATCCGTGAGGTACCATGCCTCTCATAACATTAGCTACTAAACAATCAGCAGCTTTGTTCCCCAACCTGGAAACCAAGGCTAAATCCCCATTCTTTAGGGAACCTTGCAACTTCAAACACATCTTTAGAACTCTAGTGCTCTGCAATTCACTTCCTTCAACATCTCCCTTCTTCATTCTATTAAACAGTTCAGCACAATCAGTTTCTATTGTCACCATATTACCCTGTAGAAACTCAGCGCACTTGTCTGCCTCTACTGAAGCAAGACTTTCTGCCATAAAAGGAGTAGCAGCTTCCACCTCCATCCCCAGTCCACCAATGATGTCACCTTCCCCATTTCTTCCAACCATTCCCACTGTTGCCCTCCCACTCTTATGACAAAAAGCTACATCAATATTCAGCTTTAATCTTCCCCTTACAGGTCTTACCCAATTCTCCTTCCTTTCCTCATTATTAGAAGAAATCAACCTTCTCTTATTTCGCACAACAATCTCAGAAAAGTCTCTAACTAGTCGAATTGCCCCTGCAACGCATAGCCCTGGATCCACTTCTATTTTTTCAAAGATGAATTTACATCTTGCTTTCCATATACCCCAACAGATACATGCAAAGAGGGCAATTTCATCATTTTCAAGGCATTCCTTCATCTGTAACCATTCTTCTAACCATCTACCAAAACTACACATCCCAACTTCTTTAAATCTCAAAGTAAGAGGACATCCAAACTAGCATTTTTGTGCCGAGGGGCAAAGAAATAGCATATGTTCAACAGATTCAGGATGAACATGGCAGATATCACACATAGGACTGCGAGAACACTTCCTTCTAAATAAAGATTCCTTTGTTGCTGAGGCACCATTGACAGCTCGCCAAATGAAATGCAGAACCTTTGGGGGCATTTTAATCCTCCAAATACCACTCCAGAGAGATTTTGAAGGCTTATAAGAAGAAATGGGGTCTTTTTTGTCCACAAGCGCAATATTGTAAAAGCATCAACATTTAAAACCACAAGGGCAATATTGTCTTTTTGACAAATTTTAAAATCCCAGTTTAAAACTCTCTGAGTAAAAGCAGATTTTGATTATTTAAGTTACCATTTTGGATTTTCAAATTTTAAATGACATTTTACTGGAATTTTTCCAAAATTATTTTAGGGCAACTTTTTATTTTTTTAGTGAAAATATTTAGGTTACAAACAGATGAGATACATTAAAGGTATGATTTTAATTAATTAGGCATATTGTGTAGTATGGTTTTTTTTTGACCAGGGTGTAGTATGTTAATTGATCAATAATTTAATTCTCATTATGACATCGACATGTTCGTTTATGCACTTATATTATATATTATATCGTTTGCAAGGATTTAACTTCAGAGGCTTGAGTTACAACTCATGTTTAATTTTTTTAGTGTCTTTATTATTACATCCATTTATTTTGATACAAGTACTCATTAGAATTTTTTTAATGAATAATACTTACATTAAGCTTATTATATCCATTACGTCAAGTTTTCAATCACACGTAATCATGTGTTATTTTTGAAATATTAGCATTTAAGAGCATTTAATTATAAATCTACATAAAATAAAACAAGACACATATTGATGGAAAACTTGACATAATGGACATAAGAAATTTTATTAAAATTTTTTTAGCTTTTTTTATTTGGTAATGTCATTTTAACACTTCCAATCAAGATTCAAGACTTATTAACAACTTACACATATAGGTTAAGAAATTTAAGTTAATACTCTTTCTCATTCTAAATCTAAGAATTAGGTAGGAAATCTACTTTAGTCTGAAATGTAAAACATCAATTGCACTTGTCTTCCAAAATTATAATTTCTGTTCCAAACTATTCTTATGAATTACATATATTAAAAAGAATTCTCAAGATTAGATTCTAATTAAGTCTAACTTATTAATTGTCTCCTTATTTGGTTTCTTGATGATATTGGGGGTTTTTTTTTTGGCTGGCACTTCACGACCAAACTTACTCTGCGGTATTTGTTATGTATCATGATGTTATGAGACAATATTAATGTGATGCATAAGTTTGTAAGGTAATTTTTTTTCCTTCTAAATTTTCTTCTTTTTTTCTTTTTAATTTTTTTGTCTTTCTCTCTTTTTCGGGAGATAAAATAAATACAGTAAATAAATATCAATAAAGAAACTGGAGGAAGAAAAAAACCCCAATGTTATTTTAGATTACTTTCCTCAACTTCCAGAAAGTATGCGGTTGAAGAAACAACACGAAACAAGGTCACAACACAAAGGCCAAAAAAATGCATCCTGGACGAGCACAATGCAGGTGAGACGTGGACCATCAGTGGCCGTTGGTGGGTTTCAGGTCGTGAGCCGCATTTATCAAGCTGTGATCCGACGCTGGGAGCACGGTACACGGTATCCCAAAAGCGGCTGTAGAGTTAATTCCTGTATAGTGAAGACATTGGCAACGTGTGGAGGCACATTTGACATCCTTTGGTCACGAAAATCCAGGATATGGCCGTGTTGCTCACCGTGAAGATGGTGGTGGTGGAGGTATGGTGAACCAACGTCAGAAAATGGGTGAAACAAGGTGATTTGTAGCGGTTACGGAAGGTGTTGAATGGGGGGCATGTTTCGTTATCAAGAGAAGAGAGTTTAAGCATGGGGGAAGAAGGAGATGAAATCTGACTTTGATGTCAAAATTGATGTAAAATAGAAAGAAGTAATTGGGAGAAAGAAGGAAAGAGATCGGAGGAATTAGGATCAAGAAGAGAAAACCCAAAGAGAGAGAACAATAGCTACAACATTATTCAATAATCAACTTTAGTGTAATTCACAATCCTAATCCCAGCACTCTTATACTAAAATAATTCTACAAAGAAAATAATAACAACAACTAACCCTAATAATGCAAATAATAAAATACTGATAAATCCAAATATCCTAGAATTATAATTAACTTATTTTATCAGTTAATTATTTGTAATAAATATTTTTTTTTCTAAAATACTTTTATCAACTATTAGAGCCGGGAATCAGGGCCGGCCCTTCAGGGCTAGCGGGCTTAAAAGGGCCGGCCCTCCAGGGCTGAAATTTTAAAAATACCCTAATTTGTTAGGCCCGGCCCTTAAGCTACAGGGCCAGGGCCAGCCCGCGGGCTTTTGGCCCGTTTAAGAAAAAATACTATTTTTTATATTTATCATGTTTTTTTTATAAAAATATAAAAATAAACCAATAAAATTATTAATAAAAGATATAAATATGAATAAAATTAAGTCACAAATATAAAATATCATCATATATAAATATTCATCAACATCTAAAACATTCATTAACAAGATAACAACATCTAAAAGTTTTATCTATAATGCAATTATGCAATAAATAAACACTATCATTAATCTTTTGAAACTTCATCATCACTATAATTAATTACTTTTCTTCTTAAGTATGCTTTTCTTTCGTAACAAAAATATCAAGTTTTTCTTCTTTATAAGAATTTTATTTTTAAATTTTGCAATCTAACTGTTATTTTACTTTAATGTGAGAAACATTGTTGTTGAAACTCATGAATTTCTAATTCAAATTATAGAATCACAAGTTATATAAGTATAAAAATATTCTATTATCAAATATATATATATATATAGTTTAAAAATATCAATGCATATAATATAAATCAAATCATTATTAAAGTCCAAATTAACCCATTTTTTAAAAATTTAATTGGATAAATTATTGTCTAAAACTAAATTTAATTTTAAAATGATAATAATAACTAAATATTTGAAATATTATTAACAATGTAAAATATTAATAACATTAATATTATATTAAAAAAATTTAAAAAAATAAAAAAAATTAAAAGGGCTTAAAAGGGCCGGCCCGCGGCCCTCCAGGGCCGGCCCTTTTAAGCCCTCGGCCCTCCAGGGCTTATTTCTCATTTTAAGAAAAAAATATCAAGCCCGGCCCGACGGGCTCGGCCCGTTTTCCCGGCTCTATCAACTATGTGTTTTGACTAAAACTATCATTTGATAAAACATTTAATATGTGTAACTATTATAAAAATTAGTTTTAAAAAATAGATAAATATAAGAAATAAAATATATTAAAATATGATATTTAAGATTAAATTATTTTGTATATTAAAATCGGGAGGTAGTATTATGCAAGTAAACTCTATCAGATAGGCGTTTATAATTGGGCTAAGCAAACAACAAGGGGGAAACAGAAGTCCTAAGAGTCAGCCGCTGCAGTCTAAATGGGCTGCTATATGGGCTTTACGAAAACATGAAACTAGGCCCAGCTATATAATACAGCAGCTGCCAATATGACGGCGATTACAACAAGTGAGTCTGCAGCTCAACAGCTAATGTCTATAAATGTACCCACATTTATTATTTCACAATACCTTAAGATTATCCTAAATAAAAAGATACATGTGCCTTGCCGGTTGCCAAGAAAGAATTACAGCAATTCTCTATACATATTTCATCCAACAATGGAGCGATTCACAGCCTCCAACCCACCACTCGGCTCAGCTGTCATTATTACAACAATTACAAAAATTTTGTTTAAAAAAATAAATGGAGAAACACCCCCAAAAAAATCCTAAATAGATGGCACTCCCTGCCGTATTTTCTTTTTAAGTTACAATTTCTTTTAATAGACCTAGTTTTTTTTCCTTAAGTTATACTTTGAAAATATATAAAATTTTAATGTACTTTTTTTTTATTTGTAATTAATTATTTGTCTCTGATCTCTTTTTTTCACTCATTCTTAAGAGAAGTGCTGTGAAGTCTCAAATAAAGAACATCATTATTAAAAAGTCTCAGTGACAATAGACTAACCTGTAATGATCAGTTTCAGAATAGGAAATAACAAATGTATGCTTGTTATTAAGACTTACTAATAATTATTTTTTTAAGAGTTACTGATATTTTTTTTAGGGACCTTATTAGCATTCTTCCTCTATTCTTTCTCATATCTGTTTCCACTCATCCTCCCTCTCAATCTTTATGGGTACATTTGGCAAAAATATGTACACATATTTTTTGTAGATACTTATTACTTTTAATCAATTGGAACAAATTTTTAAATTTTAAAAAGTGTTTTTATGTAAATCAAGATAAAACTTTTCTTAAATGCTTATTTCATATATCGTAAAATCACTGTTAAAATTATGATTTTGTTTCCACTCAAACATCTCATAAGTTGGTCTCATCTTTAAAACAAGTTTGCGTGATCATGGTGGCAGAAAGTAGCAAGTAGTAGTGAAATCTATACCATTTAGGTATAGTCGATTTAAATTTTTAACTAATAATTTTTCAATAAAAAATATGTTTTAAAAAAGTTACAGTTAAAAAATTAAATTTATTTTGAATTATATACCTATTACATTTTTTTTAGGAAAAACAAAAATAAATCTCAATCGTTTATAGTGAATTTGAATGGTTCTAATTTGGCAAGTCTCATGTTTGGCCAAAACAAGTTCATTACCTTTAGATGAACCCTTTCGGATTTTTATTACATGCTGACTTTTCTACTACTTTATACTTGAATAAAGTCACAAAGTGACTTTTCTACTACTTATACTTGAATAAAGTCACAAAGTGTCATTATATTATTAAAACTTGGCTCCGTTGGTCACACAGAGTCAAGATTATCAAGGCTCGGCTCCTGTAGTGACCAAAAAAAAAAACCGAAGACAAAACTTTTCTCACTTAGTCACATAGAATCATACTCTTTCAGTTTTAAATATAAGACCATTATACTCACTAATATATAAGAGTTTTATATTTAAAACCGAATGAATATATATCAAAGCTTTGGCTAAGTCGGTCACATCGTAGAAGCCTTGCCTGGCTTGGTGACTTGGGGAAGTAAATGATATCAACGCTCGGGTAGTTGGGTTCGTAATAAAGATGCTTGTTTACACTGTAGACGAATCGCCAAACGTACATAATTACATGAGATAGTTGTAATTAGGTCCTGCTCAAGAAAATTAAATATAAAAAGGTTTTTTGAAATCATAAAATTATTCTGAAGTCTCAAAGGACCTTTTTATAATAAATTTTATTTGTTTACTTACCAAATTATCCTTCTTCTTTTTTTTTTTAATCCAGCCGTGATAGTTGTCAATTCTTGCACTCTGAGTTGTCAACCACTGCTCTTTCAGTTATCAATGCAGATTAAAAAAAAAAAAGAAGGGTAATTTGGTAAGTAAACAAATAAAATTTAATGCAAAATTTTTTTTGAGACTTTAAATAATTTCATGATTTCAATGGATGTTTTGTATTTAATCCCTTTCAGTGGGACCTAATTGTCATTTTCCCTAATTACATCCCCTTGAGTGGGACTTACTTGCCATTTTCCCTGATTACATCCCTTGAGTGGGACCTACTTGCCGTTTTCCCTGATTACATCCCCTGAGTGGGACCTACTTGCCGTTTTCCCTGATTACATCCCCTGAGTGGGACCTACTTGCCGTTTTCCCTGATTTACATCCCCTTGTTCCTAGTTTCTTTTCTATATCAACCCAACGTTCGCCAATCTCTGTGTATTGAAGAAGAAAAACCAGTGCTGCCAGCGCCATCGAATTCCAGCAAACTCAACTCAAAGTCATCATCATGGTTAGTAAGTTTCTTCTTTTTCCATTTCATTTTCATATCATCAGATTTGCCTTTGGGAGCTCTGAAATTCATGCATGAAAGGGGAATTCTGGATTGTGTGTCTCGTCACTTAGTGAGTGAGTCTCCAGTTCATATAGATCCTGTGCTTAGCACCACCGCCCCACAAGGTGGTTTAAGCTTTTTGTTTCTCCTCTGGTTTCCTCCAATGACGCCTGGAAGGTCATCCGGAAATGAAGAGGGGCTTGTTTGAGGATCAAATAATTTGTTTCTTCATATGGCCGCGGCCGTGGGGATGCGCTGGTCCCTCCGGTTGAAAATATAGTAGTTCTAAAATTCTTAATATAAGACATATTTAATTAATTTGATTAGATTAAAAAAGTTAGATAAGTTAATTAATTATAAGAAATATGATATGTTTTTTTTAAAACATCATAATTATCTTTCTTAATATCCTCTCTCCCTCTTCTACTTTATTATGGTTGAGGGAGTATCCATAAGGGTAATTTAGGAAAAATTAATAAATATAAAAAATAGGTTTTATATTTAGGACTAAAATCAATTCAACAATTAGATCTTATATTAAGAACCGGAGGAGTATAAACTTTATTTAGAGACTTAGTTTTTTTTATAAGATAATATTTACTTTTGTCTAAAGATTTAATGAGTTGCTTTCAATTTTGCTCCTCATATATTCTGTTTTCTCTTTGGTTCATTTATTAGATCTTTTACTTATTCTTCTCATCAATAAGGGTATATTTGGAAAAAAAATATACCTTACATATTTATTGTTTTAAACTAATTTTAACTAATTTATTCATAAATATAAATAGATAAAATTTATCTCATATTTGGAACTGGAGGGAGTAAACATTCTTATGTGACGGTTATCTTTATGTTCATTCTATTAACCATGAATCTATTAATGTGCGATTTTTTTCGCCAACGATAATACTAATGCCTGATGTACAGTTTTAATGTATATTGCAAACGATATAACATAAATGCGTAAACAAACATTTCAAACAGAGAATTGTATTATGGATGAAATATACACACAACACAATAAGTCTAATTAATTAAAATTACGCCTTTAATCTACTGCCTCCGGTCTTTAATATAAGATCTAACTTGACTTTTATTTTAATAATAAATATGAGATTTCAATCCACCTTGTTTCTCCTAATTATATTTTTTTTCCAGGATAGTCTTTCTAATAATAACAATTCTAACTAATATATTTGATTTGTAAGAAAGACAACACCTATTTATTACAAATAACTAACTTAACTTATTTCCTTAATCTACTCATATTAGTTAACCAGTTCTTATATTTAGGATCAAAAGTAGTATATAATACTACCTCCGGTCCTTAATATAAGACCTTGTTTAATTTTTATTTTGATACTAAATATAAAACACTCAATCCACTTTGTCTATAATATTTATGCATTTGTTCTCAAGATAATCATTCTAATAATAGTAGTTCTAGTCAACATACTTAATTAGCAAGGATATTTTAGTGAATACAATACCTACTTATTATAAATAACTAATTTAATTTATTTTCTTAATTTTTTTAAATTAGTCAACTAACTCTTATAATTAGAAATGAAGGTAGTATGCTTCTTTCCTAAATTAATATTTTTATTATAGTACTACCTCCGGTCCTAATTATAAGACCCAGTTGACTTATTTGAGGAGATTAAGGAAGTTAGTTAAGTTAGTTATTTGTAATAAATAAGTGTTGTCATTCCTAAAATATCCTTGCTAATTAAGTGTATTGACAAAAACTATTATTATTAGAAAGACTATCTTGGAAAAAAATACATAAATATAAGAGACAAAATGGATTGGAGTCTTATAATTAGGACCAAACAAAAAGTCAAACAGAGCCTTATATTAAGGACCGAAGGTAGTATTTGACAACAGTGCAACTGGGGTTGCGCACAATTAAAAGCCGTCCAAAATAATTTGTGGTATACAGTTTTTTAAGAAAATAAATGGCTATAGAGACCGTAGTCCCCTCGTGCGCTGACAGGCTCCCAACGGGATCCATCAGCAAAAGATCTCCAGTTTCGGGCCCACCACCAAATCGTCCCTCCAGTCCGCCTGAACCCCGCCATCACTTGTTATTTTAACAGATTTAATGCATACGCCATTTTGTTTTGGGGGGCGGGGGGTTTTCAATTCATAACTGTGGTTTAATTTTCTCAGTGCCTTTATTATTTAAATATTTGACATGTGCACTCAAAAACGTACTAGAATAGTTATTTTATTTGATGATGCCATTATGACATTTCTAATTAGTTTGATGTTCGCGCAGATCAACATCTTGGCATGCTATATTTGCGTTTCTAATTCCAGAGACAAGAGAGATTGTTCAAATGCACTTCTTCAATTCATCGCCTTTAGATGAGCATCCTGCAAGCATATCGATTTTTATTATATGCTCACTTCTCTATTGCTTTGCATTTGGATTCCATCTCAAATGTCAGATTTACACCCCAATGGCTGCTGCTTCTCTGAATCGCTCTGTGAAGGCAGCTTTTATATCAGGAAGTTTGGCTTATACTGCACTAATATCCATGTTGGTTCACGGCTTTCTCCAACCACTTGTCTACATTGTCTGGTTAATGGTGCTATTAATATGCTTTAACCTCAAGAAAATAGCAGAAATGGGTGAAAATATGGGTTCATATTTGTATGACCCACGGAGGAGAACCGTAAGAGGCAATGTCCCCACAATCAGGAGGCCACCAGTTTAGATTTTCATCAAGTCTTAAACTTATTATGGCACATCATTTGTATTATGAAGTTGCAAGACTCTGAGTTGTGTTTTTGCTACACATTACGTTTGTCGTATGATGATATTTTGGGATAATGTGATGTTGTTTTTATCATAATTGGCTTTTCCCTCCTCTTTGTTTGACATTTATTAATTAATAATATGTTTCTTTCATGAATTGAGAACAGTATAGAACAAAGATACACCCCCGTTAGTCAAAAGGATCTCCGGTGTGTCATGCTCTGTTTTTAATAACCATTTTGATAACTTTTGAATCGCTAAATATTTAGAACAACCTGTTCGGGCAAGTTTCTAATGAATGATCTGTTGTATAATGACAACCTGAGAACGGAGTATAGTTTATGGCCAACGCAACACATCTTAATAAACAACTTTAATTTGCGATTGCTTCCTGAGGACGAAGGCAAGAGGGAACATCACGCCGTTCATCTTCTTCATCTTCTAAAACGAGTTGACGCGTTTGTGCATTGGAACCAGCTGGGGAGCCCCATCCGTTCTGTTTCGGTCGCCTTCGTCTTCTTCAGGCGAGAACGAGAGGTGCAGAGGCGGCTGTCGACAGAAGGGAGAAAGGAGCTGCAAGAAGGAATCATTTATAGTGTTTTGTTCCCTCTTCTTTATCTGTGTGGATTCTGATATTAAGCCGCTTAAATCCTCGAGGGGAAGACTATGTCCCAAGTCCTTATAGTCTCGATCAAATTTGGTTAAGGTCCCTAAAGTTTATTTTTTGTGAAGTGCCTAGTTTCAGCCAAATTTGGTCACAGCCTCTGTTGGTTGACGTAGCTTAACTTACTGTGTTAAAAATGATTATGTAGCCAAGAATTTAATGAGTTGGCAATTTTTTACATGATTGGGCTATTTTTTCTTTTTCCAAACAGATGCTGGCTCACTATCTTGGCATGCCAAATCATTATCTTCTTCCTTGCTTTCTGATCTTCTCCTCTTTCTCTGCCCCATCTCTGCAAGAAAGGCCAATTCTTATCTGTCATTTGCTCTGTGCTTGGTTCGAAAACCGCTTCCAGATATTCCGAGGGCAAGAAGAAGCTCGCTTAGCTTCTTGCAGGGTTTCTAGCTTCCTTCTTGTCTTTCTTTCTCAGATTGATTACCTCCCTCTTCGTCTTTTTAATTTTCTCTAGGTAACTTCCTAAATATGGAGCGAATGACACTAATGCAACAGCAAATGAATAGAATTTCAGACGATTTATCGGAAACCATCGTCCCAGGCAATGCCAGCGAATAAGGTTAGGTTTTGGCGATTGAGATCTATATACTTAAGAAGTCAGCAATAGATTTTGCATAGGCATTCTGAGAATCTGGAGCCAGAGTTTTGCTGCTTAAATTAGAATTCTTATATATGTTCCCTAAACTATATATTAGGCAACAGGAGTGAAGCTAGATGCATTGATTTTCCATCCAATGCGGAAAAAAGTTGAACTTCTGAAATAAGAGAGAGAGAAGATGAGGACCGGCCTTGGAAGAGAGATAAGACCAGAAGGAAAGGAAGGAGAAGAGCATCCGGCGTAACCCAAAAGCTAAAAATAAGCCCATTCATCGATCATAAAGAAGGTTTCCAACTCATCAAGGGTCCGTTTGGAATAGCGATTGAAAAAACAGTTTATCGTGAATTTGGTTTATAGAAAAGTGAAGTTGGGTAAAAGCTGAATTGGATAAGCTGAATTGTGTTTGGATTAGAGTTTAGAAAAGTTAGTTTACAAAAGTGAGATTAATAAAAGGTTGTTTGGATTATGGTTAAGTAAAAGTAAGTTTGGTTGTAAGATGACCAAAATGAGTATGAATTTTAATAAATAATAAAACATGATTAAAAAAATAATTTTACATAATACAATAAATTTAAATTAATTTACAATATGAATAGGAGGGAGTAATACATATGTTCACATATGTGTGTGTATATTACATTTACATATGGTAAAATATTAAAAAAACCGTTAATAAAAAAAGTTATTTATCATATGATAACTTTGTAGAAAATTGTGTTATATTAAAAAATTTGAAAATGCACAAAATCAACGTATGAGGGAGAAGAGCCAGAAGGCAGATTTGGTATTAAATTCGCAATAAATGTTTCCAGGACCTTTTACTAAAGCAAACGCACGATTCCATAAGTTATAAGCTTCTCTTCCCAGCTCATGCTTTTCACCGGCTTTTGACTTATAAGCTAAATAAACTAAAAGCTTATCCAAACAGGGACAAATTACAGATCGAGCTTATGACACCAATAAGCTCCTTTTAAGCTCTACAAACGCCTTGCCAAACAGACACTAAGTCATTCGCCATATAATTATCATTAAGTCATTCGCCATATCATTATTTAAATATTCATTTTCAGTGCTCTTTTCAGTGAAATATTTTTTAAATATGCTTTTTATAATTTAGATATCGGTTTTAACCTATACGCACACAAACACATACTTAAAAACATATTAAATACGTAAAATTATAATCATATATGTAGCTTAATTTTAGTAATATAATATATATGAGCATAAGCCACTGGATGACTTGAGCCACTTGCCTTGGACTCAACGTTTATGTAAAACATTTTAATATTTGAACAGTTCACATTATTCTTCTTCTTCTTTTTTTGGTCAGAAAGTACGTTGTATTAACAAATTAAACTAGTACACCTCAAAGTTCCCAGAAAAACAAAACGCAAAAACAGAGAAAACAAAGAACATAAACTAGAAAACAACTCTTCCAACACCAAAACAACAACTAAAGAGAAAAAGCAAAACAGCAAACTTCTGACGCCAAAGTATCTCTGGAACTTTTCCGCGACAGTAGAGAAGATAAGCATGGCAGCAGAGAAGATGAGCACTAGGTAAATATCCATCAAGAGGGGCCAAGAACAAAGCAAAAGAGAAACTGGGTTTGGGGGGCATAAAACCCATAAAGGCCACAAACCCATTAACCAACTCCTTAGCTTAATCAAAGAAGCTAAGTTACGATACAGAGCAACAATTTCCAGAACAGATATGTGCTCAAGAAAGAAGCTCCACCAATCACAGCTTAGCTGAGCATAACAAAAGAGAAGAACTAGGAGCTTTTTATCCTCTTGATTTCCAGTCGACCAGTAACCCATCATCATCAAAGCCACAGGAAACCTATCCCCTACTCTCATTTCAGAACCATCAGCCCTAACAATTACCCTCACTTGTTTCTTAGAATCAAACAAATAATAAAGACATCCAGGCGGCACCCAACGTGCATCATCCTTAATTTTTAGTATATCTCTTCTGAATGCCACAAAGAAGCTTAACTTGCCACTAAATTTCCAAAACTACACAACTTCAACAAAGCTAACTGCAGGAAACATAGTTGAACCCCAAAAAACACCACCTCTATCAATGGCAACCCTATCTTGAGAGAAGAAAAAGCTAAAGCCCCATTTAACCTTTGAGAACACTGCAGTAAGCACTAGACGAAGTAAAGCCAGAGATTCAAACCAGTGAAAATTGTATATAACCAGATCCTTCCTTACATAGTCGCACATATATCTCATATTCCAGGTACTCCATGAAGCAAAAAGCAAAACAAACAGCATAGCACCTATTCCATATCCATCAATCAGACCATTTAGCCCCATGAAGACTACAATAGGGCTAATAGAAAAAAGAGAACCAGAGCTTTTTACCTTGTAAATCCAAGACAAAGGATTCCATTCGACCATGTTTACAGCAAGGCACTGCAAAGTTGGTTTTACCCTGAGATTCTTCAATCCATCTCTCATAGATCTGAATAGATATATTCGAAGAGTTAATCGAGATCCAAAGCTTTCGACAGTTTCACTTCCCAAGCCTCCACCTCTCATCAGCTGTTTTCGATTTTCAGCCTCCTCGAAGGTGCCGAATAACGACATTTCTATTATAAGGAAACACCAAATCTGCCAGCAACTCATAGATCACTCCATTCCCTAACCTCTTTCGGCCATAGTAGATTTCTGCATCTTCCATCTTCGATTCGCTCTGTATCTGTCCAAATCTCGCCATCAGCCATTCCGCAATCATCAACACGATGCTTTCTGAGTCTCTAATTAGGTCGATCCACTGATCTTCCTCCTTCACTTCCATAAGCATCGCAGCTTCAGATATGACCTTCCTCTTAATATCCATCTCCCAAAACCACAGCAAAAACTCTAACGCATGCACACTGTAACATCCTGAGTTTTATCGGGTTTTAATGGCCTCTTTTGGGTTGATTTTGAGGATAGATTAGTGATTTAATCTTGATCTTGGTGTTTGGGTTGGATTTGAGGTTGGTTGGAGGCATAGGTGAACGTACCCCTCTCAGGGTAT
Organism: Neltuma alba; assembly: GCF_004799145.2. NCBI lineage: Eukaryota > Viridiplantae > Streptophyta > Magnoliopsida > Fabales > Fabaceae > Neltuma > Neltuma alba. Next base: position 646,841 of record NW_021637298.1, read on the forward strand.
GTTCGTCGCGGCGCACCGGGAGTTTCAGAGGGGAGTGTCTTCTCGGGAAGGTTTGGCCGCGGCGAAGTCTAGGGGACACTGCGGCAAAGTTGTTCAGGTGAGCGAGGCTTCCCTTTCGGGAAGGTTTCGCCGCGGCGAAGGTAAGGGCACGCCGCGGCGAAGTTCTTCTGGGCGAGCGAGAGTTTCCTCTCGGGAAGCTTTCGCCGCGGCGAAGATGGGAGTTCGCCGCAGCGAAGTCAGGTTTTCAGGCGAGTAATCCCTCTCGGGATTAGTTCGCCGCGGCGAAAGGTCGCGAATCTATATATTCGCGAGAGCAGTCAGCGTGCGAAAAATAAGAAAATCTGAGGAGGAGAGAGGAGCTCTGCTAGGGTTTTGTTGTTGAGGCTTGGGAAAGGCATTTCTAAGGATCCATTACCTCAAGTAAGTGATTTTAACCTCTAATCTTCTTCCTTTCTTGGGATTTCTTGGAATCTACAAGGAATTATGGTGAAACCCTAGGATTTTCTAGGTTGTGTTGGAACTGAGGTTTTTGACCGATTGTTTTGAGTTTAATTGATTGCATTGGGTTAGTTTAAGTGTTTAATCGGTGTAGTTTCCTTGGATTTAAAGAATCTTAAATTTTTGGAGCTAGGGTTTATGGAATTGGATGATTTGGGATTGAGGATGATAATGTAGAGATTGATTTTGAGTTTTGTGAATTGGGTTACGTTAAGGAGGGTTAAATTGGATGTTTAATCGGTTTAGATTTGTTGTTGGAACCTTAATTGCTCAAATGAGATGTTGGAGGTTGAATTCCTATAGTGGGTCCTCGAGGTTTGAACTCTAATTGATGCTTGGAAGGAGACTTGATGTTTTAATAGACTTTGAGGACTTTGGAGTGTTGTTTTGATAGTTATACCCTTTGAGTTGGGTAGATTTTTGATGGAAGATAGGAATTTTGTGTCCCCAAGTGTTGTTTTGACCACATTATTAGTTTGAAAGCTAATATATATTGGTTGTATGTTTGTGTGCTTGTGTAGACCGGTTGTGAGTCTTGGTGGTGCACGGGGCCACATTGTTGATTGTTATTCCTTGCTCAGGCGAGAGGTAACCACTTTCCAATCCTTAGTACTTGCTTCTGTGGTATTGTGAGTAGATTTGTGTTTTGTGCTCCAAATAGTAATTGTGTTCAAACTATATGTTGTATATAAAAAGGGAAAACCGTCTTGTGGGGTTTTGATTTATGATGAATGAATCTTGAAATTGTGAAAGATATGCCACTGAATGAGGTTAATTGTGAAATGATTGTTACTCTTTGCTTATGATTTGAGCATGATGCATTAATTGGGAATTGGTGAGAGTCTTGTCTGTTACTACCACGTGGTAAGGCCTCCATTAATGCATGATGGTTGGCTTAGTACGTCCCCCATAGTGAGGGATAGGCCTTTTGGCTCCCTACGTCCCCTAGAGTGAGGGATAGGCCTTTTATGGCTCCTTACGTCCCCCATAGTGAGGGATAGGCCGGCTTCGGCTCCTGAAAATCCCCCAAAGTGAGGGATTTGATTGATGGGATTGCATCATTGCACTTGCATGAATTGTTGTGGCTATTAATATATATATGATTTGTGAACTGCCCCACTTGACACCTCACGAGCACCTATTTAGTAGTACCTAGTATTGGAAAGGTTGGTTACTGGGACTTTGTCTCACCCCGTGGTTTACAATATTTTCAGGTGAAGGTTCTAGGCGTGCGCCTTCGGGAAGAGACGCAGAGGCTTGAGCTTGGTTAGCTTTAGGCCTCTAGCCTTTGTTGATGTATGGCTAGTTGTATATTGCAGCGTTTAGGGTCCTTTTAAACTATTTTGATTGCCCGGTTTATTTGTAAACTGGAGGAAGTGTATCTTCTTCTTATTTTAATTGGGCCGGAGGCCCCTTTTCACTGATTATGGAACTTGGATTTACATGGTTGGAAACCATTTGGATGGGCTAATTTTGTTGTCTTTTGTTACCCGAGCCGGAGGCTCGGAGGCCCAGTGATTGCGATTGAATGATGATAGTTGCATGCAACTGCGTTTGAGATGGAACCAAGTTTTAAATGTTAATTTTTCTAAAATTACGCAATTTCTTTCTACTATGGTAGTTGTTGTAACATCTTTCTTTTTCTACCATAGTAGTGGTCTTATGACGAGTTATAACGTTTTAAGGTTAAGGGTTTTACAAATTGGTATTCAGAGCCGGTTTGTTTCTTTGAAATTGTTTCTTTTCCTAGTGGCAATATACATACTTCATACATACCTTTCCTGTTTGTTTTGTGTTTCCTTTCTTTCTTTACTAATGAGGGTTTCCATCCTTAGTTGGGGAGAGGAAGGATGGTACGGACACGTCAAACAGATCCAGCCGGTAATGGACTGCCTCAAGAGAATGAGGCTTTTCTGAGACAAATGAGGGAGATGATGACGGCGGTGGTGGATGAAAGGTTGAGGAAGTTTGAAGAAGACTTCACGAGGAAGCACCAAGAGTAGGTCAATCAAGAGGACCGAGAGAATGAGGTGACTATAGAAGCACAAGGAGTTGGAGAAAGAGGGGTTAGGAGTGGTGATCGAGCTGGAGATTTACCTCAGAGGGAGGAGTATCAAGCTGATAGTCAGGGGGGAGGCACTTCAGAGGGAGTGATTTACCCTCCGCTGCTGAATGATATCACTAAGGTATGGAGAGAGGTGCATCGTCATGATCCTCCCTAGTTCAAAGGAAGTTTGGAACCATCAGATGCAGAAAAGTGGATTGAGCGGATGGAGACAATCTTTACTGCTGTTCCTTGTCTTTCCCCGCTCAAGGTACAAGTGGCGGTCACCTATCTTGTGGAGCAAGCAAGACATTGGTGGGATAGTGCGAGACCCTCTGATATATCTCAGCTGGATTGGGATACTTTCAAGCGGATGTTTTATGATCACTTCTTTCCAAAGGAGTTGCGAATGGAAAAGCAATTCCTATTCTATTCTTTGAAGCAGGGCGAGATGCATGAGGACCAATTTATCACAAGGTTTATAGATTTGGCAAAGTATGTGCCAAGGCAGACGGAAGATCATTCACTCTGGTTAGCTCAACAATTGATGAACCGTGCAAGGCCGGAGTTGAAACAGCAATTGGCCTTGTTAGAGGTCAAAACCTTTGAGGAGATGTGTGTGAAGCTGCGGGTTGCGGCTAGAAGGACAAGAGAGGTGGTAGAGGCAAGGAGGGCTGAGAATCAAGCTAGAGCGGCCCGTTATCCTGGTCCTACAGGAGGAGTGGGGAAGAGGAGTCAATATAGCTCCGGGAGCTCGAGTAGCTCAGGGAGAAACAGGAATCAAGGGCAAAATCAGAGGGTGAATGCTCAGAGGGGCTTTATGCAAAGGCGCCAGAATCCAAACAATCAGACTGGCGGGGGACAGGGCTCCCGTCGAGATTCTTCAGTGACCACCCCGAGTGTTACTGGACCGTGCCCTAGATGTGGGGGTAGGCATGCGGGGCAATGCTGGGAGTGCTTTCGATACCACCGGTGGGGACATATTGCCAGGAACTGTCTAGAGAGTCAGCCGACACCTCAAGCTGGTCGTTCTACGGTGCCAGGACGTGTCTATGCGATGACAAATGAGGAGGCTTCTGCATCTCCGAACTTGATTCGAGGTAACATTCTACTTGAGGGACGTGTTATTTCTGCTTTATTTGACTCGGGTGCTACGCACTCCTTTATTTCTGTGGACTGTGCTCAGAAGTTGAGCTTGCCTGTGGTTGAGCTACCTTATGACTTAAGAGTGTCTACTCCTATTGGAGTCACTGTTGTAACTGGAAGAGCGTGTCTAGAGCTTGCACTTCAGTTTGAGAGTCGAGATTCTATAATAGATTTGTTCTGTCTACCTTTGAAAGGTATCGATGTGATTATTGGCATGAACTGGTTGATGGCCAATGGAGCAATCCTTGATTGTAAAAGGAGGTTGGTGACAATTCCGGTAGGTGCCTTATGTGCTGAAATGTCAAGTGGTCCGGTTTTGTTGTCAGCTGCTCAAGTAGAGAAGGCGGTGAGGAAAGGGTGCCAGGCCTTCATTGTCTTCTTTTCAATTAGTGAGGATGAGGCAAGAGGAATTGAACAGATAGCTGTGGTGAGGGACTACCCCGAAGTGTTTTCGGACGAGGTTGCAGGACTACCTCCAGAGCGAGAAGTGGAGTTCTCCATAGAGTTGATTCTGGGAACCACCCCAATCTCCAAGGCTCCCTATAGAATGTCTCCTTCAGAATTGGTCGAGTTGAAAAAGCAACTAGAAGAATTGCTAGAAAAGGGATTTATCCGACCAAGTGTGTCACCGTGGGGATCTCCGGTTTTGTTTGTGAGAAAGAAAGATGGTAGCTTGAGGTTGTGTATCGACTACCGACAACTAAACAAGGTCACAATCAAGAACAAGTACCCGTTGCCTAGAATTGATGACTTATTGGACCAATTAGTCGGAGCATCGGTTTTCTCTAAGATTGATCTGAGATCAGGATACCATCAGTTGAGGGTACGAGCAGAGGACATTTCAAAAAACGGCCTTTCGAACTCATTATGGACATTATGAGTTTTTGGTGATGCCTTTTGGACTGACAAATGCTCCAGCTGTCTTTATGGACTACATGAATCGGATCTTTCGAACTTATTTGGACAGATTTGTAGTAGTGTTCATCGATGACATCCTGATTTATTCTAGAAGTGAGGAAGAACATCGGGAGCATCTTCACATCGCACTACGGATATTGAGGGATCACCAGTTGTATGCTAAGCTGTCAAAGTGCGAGTTTTGGCTAAAAGAAGTGAAGTTCTTGGGTCATGTGGTGTCAGCTCAGGGAGTAGCAGTGGATCCTAACAAGGTGGACGCAGTACTTAAGTGGGAAGTCCCTAGATCGGTAACTGAGGTACGGAGCTTTGTGGGATTAGCTGGATACTATCGGAGGTTCATCCAAGGCTTTTCTCAGATTGCAATGCCGTTGACCAAGTTAACCAAGAAGGATCAACCGTTTGTTTGGACGGAGAAATGTGAAGCAGCGTTCCAAGAGCTGAAGACCAAGTTGACTACGGCTCCAGTGCTTACTCTTCCAATGCCCGGAGTACCTTATGTGCTTTACACCGATGCGTCACTAAAGGGTTTTACACACACGCCAACTCACACACAATAGACTCACTCTCCCCCGGCGGCTGCCGGGGAGAGGACGCCGAGAAACAACGCTCACCAGGGAGCGGTTTTGGCTCTCACAGGGGAGAGAATTTCGCTCTCACGGGAGGAGAGAATGACCAACAGTTCACATTATTCATTTAATCTTCAAATAAATATATGGCTGGTCAAAAAAAAAATCTTCAAATATATGAATACATTCAATCTTAAGGATAGTTAGGATTTAGGATCCATCAGCGGTTGGAAATATTAATTTGGAAAAATGATAGCAAAATGCCATATGAATTTCAAAAAGACAAATAAGGCACCTGAATAAGCAAAATGACAAATAGGGCACTGGGTACCAATTTGGAATTTAGATTTTTAGCCTAATGACCAAATTGCCCTGATTGTCTCTGAACATTGAGCAATGTATTCATGTGATAAAGAAAGGGATAAACTGATTTCCTTCGACGAAACTAAATCCAAGTTCCTGCAGTCACCAAAAAGGGTTCTTCGAAATCACGTTGCTGCCGTCGTAGGAGTAGATTGCCATCGCTGAATTTGGTTACCATCGCTGAAATACATTGTCCTGTCTGAAATAACTTGTACCCCCTAAAATTGTCACCGTCGAAGAGGTCGCTGAAGTATTTGGATTATTCATGAGTGAGTAAAAGTTGATGGCGGGATTTGGATTATTCATTTTTGTGGCTGTTTCATGGTGAAATAGGAACAAGATTATTGCATTTGAGGGTTCATATTCAGTATTTGGTGAATGATGAAGCAGAAATCAGAAAATAGTGGCAAGCAATTACGTAATGTAATTGCTGTCATATATTTGCTGGTTTTTGGTAAATCCCATTACGTGAATGATAAATTTTATTATACATATAGTTAATTATGAAAGTTAATAGTTTAATGTTTATTGTGATGTACTTCAGGTGCACGTTCACTGAATGATTTATTTATGCTTACAAGTTGCTCTTCCGGTGAAAAAAGGTTTACAAAACCCATTGAAGAAGTGGCCACTTTCACTATAAAAGTTGTAAATCCCATTATAGTAAAATTCAGCGTGAAATTTTATTGGTGGTGAAAAGTAAGTTACTCATCCCCTGAAAATATGTTGCAAAATCTATTAACAAAGCGGTCACTTTTATCACAAAAGTTGTAAATCCCAGCATATGTTTTGTAAAATTCAACGTGAAATTTTATTGGTTTTTAGAAACAAGTTACCCATCCCCTGAAAACAGGTTACAAAAGCCATTTAAGAAGTGGTCATTTTCACTATAAAAGTTGTAAATCTCACTGTGTGTTCTGTAAAATTCAGTGTGAAATTTTATTGGTTTTTAGAAACAAGTTGCTCATCCCCTGAAAAGAGGTTGCAAAACTCATTTAAGAAGTGGCCATTTTCACTACGAAAGTTGTAAATCTCACTACATGTTTTGTAAAATTCAGCATGGAATTTTATTAGTTTTTATAAACAAGTTGTCAATCCCTTGAAAACATGTTGCAAAACCTATTGAAGAAGTGATCATTTTCACTATGAAAGTTGTAAATCTCATTATGTGTTTTGTCAAATTTAGCGTGAAATTTTATTAGTTTTTAGAAACAAGTTGCCCATCCTCTGAAAACAAGTTGCAAAACCCATTGAATAAGTGGTTATTTTTACTACGAAAATTGTAAATCCCACTATATGTTTTGTCAAATTTAGCGTGGAATTTTATTAGTTTTTACAAACAAATTATTTATCTCCTAAAAACAGATTGCAAAATCCATTAACAAAGTGGTCACTTTCACTACGAAAGTTATAAATCACAATATGTGTTTTGTAAAATTCAGGACAAATAGTTTAATAATACTAGAAAACCAAACAGCTTCACAACATTTTCTGAAAATGATTTTATGCGAAGAATAGAGACAGAACCGAAAAGAGGAATGCTAGGCAATAACATTTTAAGCTGTGGGGAGCCATCGAAAATGCTCTATGAAGAATAATATTTAAGCTTCCTACTTGTTTATCACAATTGGTGTTACTTCAATGACCTCTTTGACGATGACAATATCAGGGAGTACGAGTTCTTTCAGACAAGGCAATGTATTAACTTTCATAATTAACTACATGTATAATAAAATTTACCATTCACGTAATGAGATTTACCAAAAACCAGCAGGCATATGACAACAGTTACATTACACAATTGCTTGCCATTGTTTTCTGATTTCTGCCTCATCATTCACTACAAATCCTCTTTCCCACAACCAAAACCCACCAAATCAACAATCTCTATAGAATGGTGATGCGGAGGAGTAAGATAATAGCATTTCTAACATTCTTCTTTCCTTCTTCTCGTATTTCATCAGCGTCTTCCTCTCTCCTTTCTCTTACTTTCAGACAGGGCATTTGGGTCTTTTGGCCAAAAATCTGAATTCCAGATTGGTACCCAGTCCCCTATATGTCATTTTGCTTATTCAGGTGCCTTATTTGTCTTTTTGAAATTCAGGTGGTATTTTGTTGTCATTTTCCCTATTAATTTTTTTTACCATGGGTTGAAATATTAATGGCAGTTCTGATTAGGGGTGAGTATTCGGTTTTTCGTTTCAGTTATCGGTGATAACCAAATTAACTGAATAACCGAATAGAGTAAATTTTAAACACTGAACCGAAACCGATTAATTGAATTAACCGAAACTGAATTAACCGAAAATTTCGGTTCGGTTAACTGATTAACCGAAATATATAAATATGAAAAATAATTTTAAATTAAAAATAATAATAAAACACAATTACAACTATTAATCAATAAATATTTCATGATTCAATGTGATTTATTATAATAATATTTATTATAACCATATTTATTGAATATAAATATATTTAAAAAGTTCACATATACCCATATATATTTATTATAATAATATTTATTAAATATAAATATATGATATATTTATTTCGGTTATTCGGTTATAACCAGATTTTTTTTTTACTAACTGAACCGAACACCGAAATCGAATTATTTTAAAAATAAAAACCGAATATATAACCGAAAACCAAAATAACCGAACCGAAAACCAAAATTGAATTCCGTTCGGTTCGGTTTTCGGTTACGGTACGGTTTTGCTCACCCTTAATTCTGATAAAAAGAAAGAAATATTAATAATAGTAATTATATATAGATGACCCATGTAATTTTTATTTTAAAAAAAATCATTACCTGATGTCCTTGAAGGGACAATCGTTATTAGAAGCCAGCCGGCCTGATTCATATGAACAAATGTATTTCCGACCAAAAAAATAATGCTTTGTTAATTTATGGCCATATGAAAACATACACCATGTTAATTATTAAAAGGTTAATATCATCTTTAATTCTTAAAGTTTAACCTCGTTTTACTTTTGTTTCCTGAAATTTTAGGCTACTAGTTTTGTACCCTGAAATTTGATATCTTTTTTGTTTGCTAAGAGAATTTTTTATTATTGAAACAGTGTTTTTGAAAATCAAAATTGCTGGTTTCAAACTAAAATGTGATTAAATTTGAAGGACTAAATTAATCTAATATTAAACGAGCATCTGAAAATCCTGCTCAAGAATGGGGGAAAATAGGGAGAAAAGCTGAGAAAAATCCCGTGGACTTGTGTCATTCACGTGCGCGACTGAAAGATTGATGATCTATTTACGCAGCACTGTGAAATTGTTCTTAGGAAAAAAAATCCTGTGGAATTGTGGGCCGTGTTATTAACTTTGGGCCTATAGTCGTAACATTTCCTCTCTCAATTAAGCCCAACCTAAAAAGCAAAACTGGTCATAGAGGTTTGGGTGTCGTGGCAGTGACAGGCTTGAGAGTGAGCTGGGGGCTCATTTGGTGGTGGGCCCGGGGTTGGAGCATATAGCCATTTTTTTCTCTAGAAATACCCAAAAAATTATTTTCGGGTAACTTTTAATTTTTCATTAAAAATATTAATTCAGGCAATAAGCATATCATATACCACTCTTTTCTTATTTATAAATCGCTCATAAAAAAATTTCTTCCTAAATATAAGTCACTTATATGATAATTAATGAGCTTTTCCCAATACATCCATGTTGATTTAATAAATTTAGAAAGAGATAAAATAAATCGGTGAGAAAAAATATAAAACACATTTTTAATACCCTTTCATAAATGTGAAAGAAGTGATCAATTTAATACATTTCTTAGTTTGCCAATTCGAAATACAAGTAACTTATAAATAAGAAAAGAATTACAGGTCAAAAGGAATGATTTTAATTAGTTAGGCACATTGTAGTATGTTAATTGATTCATAATTTAATTCTCATTACGACATGTTTGTGCATCCATTCATATCGTTTGTAAGCATTTAATTTTAAACCTTTGATTTACAACTCATGTTTAATTTTCTCAATATTCTTATTGATGTTTTTAGCCAAGAGGCCGAGAAAAGTAATTCCCAATATCTTTATCGTGTGCATGTATTTGACATTTTTTCAAAAGAATTAATTTTTATCTTAGTCGGTTTCATATTTTACATGACCGAGCAAATTATAAAACATAATGAACTTGTCTATTGATGATTCAAAGTTGGCCATAAAAATATAGTTTATAAAATTGTTTTTCAACATTAAGTTTATATTCCCTCCAATACTATTTATATAAGTTAAAAATTTAGAGAACGGTGTGTTCCACTTTATAAGTTTTAATTTGGGTCTTTCTTAATATTTTATGTATTTTCTTGCCCTTAATTATTTATTCACACTCTTTTATCATATTCTCTATTATCATATTTTTTCCATACATTTTTTATTTTTTTCACATTTATTATGAGGATATATTTGAAAACAAAAATATATTTCTGATATATTTATTACATTTAACTAATTTTAATTAATTTTTTGTTATATGCAAATTAGCTATTTGAAAGGTTAGTATTGGGAATTATGGCAAAAGAAATGTATTGGGAATTAAAAGTTTCTGACTTACAGGCAGTGGCCGTTGGGAGAAGTAGCCGCATATGGATGTGAATGCAAAATGCCAAAGGAGTCCTTATCATCCCATTATGGAGTTGCCAAGTTAAGGGGAGCATGTTGTGATGAGAGTCAATGGTCACTCTTCGTTTTGCTATTTAGCAAGTGGGACCCACACCTCGCCGTTTTGCTGTGGAAGGTCACTCAATTTTAGGATCACTGTTTGCCGGCACAACAACGCCCTCCGATCACCTCCTTTTCACTTTCGGTCTCTCTCTCTCTCTCTCTCTCAAGCTCTCTCTCTATTTCCCCTTCGGGTAACAGGTAGGGCTACACAAAGACCGGGTTGGATCGGATTTAGCATCAATCTGAAGTCTGGTTTAAAAAATGATCGGGTTAAAATATTTGGTCTGAGGTCCTGTCTAGTTTGATTGAACTCGAGACCAACCGGGTTGGATTTGGTCTGCCGGGTTACTGGACCAGTCCACCAAACTGTGCCCCCTCCTTGAAAAAAAAAGGGGATTATACAAAAAAACTTTGGATCTGGGCTGTCATTTTTTTCCCTAATACATACACAGACATAGACCTATATTCTAATAAAATAAAATAGTTTGATAAAAATATTATATATATTTTAAAATGCATTTTATTCCTTCTCTTTGCGCATCAGCATCACGCCCTCGCACTTCTTCCCTCTAAATTTGAATGGTGAATAGTGAACACTCAAGAACCCATCTTCAAGTTCAAGGAACGACAATCATCAAACTATTCCGAACCCATCTTCATCTTCCATTCCTTCTCCCAACACTCACTCTCTTCTACCACCACCAACAATGGAATTCAACCCCAAAAACCACCCCTACAAACCTATCATAGAAGAGCGTGAAAATTATCCAAGATATAATCAAAGTCTGATAACTTAAAAATGAATACGAAATCTTTGTGAAATTTGAACTTGTAAGTGAAAATGGAAAAGGAGGGGGTCAATTATTACGAGGAGAGTGAAGAAGCTGAAAAGGACGAAACTTAAGTGGAGAGTGGGAAAGACTAATAAGTAGTGACATTGAAGCTTGAGTGGATATGAGGAGTACAAAAGAGCCCAAGTTGAAGCTAACACCGAAGCTTGAGTGAATATGGAGAGATGAGAGTAGAGGGAAGATGGAGAGTCGATAGAAATAGCTGCGTCAAGTTGAAGGAAGAGGAGGATAGAAAGGAGTCACAGCATAGATGAAAAAATGAGGAGGGCAAAAAAAAAAGAAATTATTCTACCTGGACCAGGCCAGACCAAATAGTCCGAAGCATTAATTCTAAACCCAGTCTTACCCGGTTTTCTAGTCTGACCCGATTGGTCCAGTCTTTTTTTCGGACAACTTTTTTCAGACCAGGTTTCGGGTTTTTTTGTACAGTCCTAGTAGCAAGTGCAAATGAGGAGAAAGGGGTGGGAGAGGGAACACGTGTGGCTAGTGTGGAATGAATTTTGGACCATTTTGCCCTTTTATGTTTTCCTTCTCTTCAATTCCTTCCTCCTCCTATTTTTCCGAAATAGTTGAATAATTTCAGAAATTAATCCTTAATGTTTTATATGGATTTCTTTCTCTCTTAGTTCCTAAATAATTTCTCTAAAAATTTTGGGTGCAAAATTTAACTCCGAATTATTTTTTGAATTTTATCCAAAAATAGGTCTTAATTCTATAAATTAATCTTTAATACATTTTAGCATGTAAAATAATTACACTAAAATTTTTAACTCAATTATAAACCTCTAACTATTTTTTTAAATTTCTGCAGAAATATGTCCGAAAATTAACTTTAAAATTATTTAAGGAATTTTTGGGGAAATTCATTCTTCCATAATATCCTAAATTCTCAAAATTAATATTCCATAACTTTCCCGTGCATGCTTTAATTAAATCCATAAAACTTGGGATATTACGCTCTGTTGTTGAGAGAGATTGAAGGAGACCAGAGAGGCCACTGTTTCGTTTTTTAAAATGCTGGCACGTTGTATGGTTTCTGAAAAATTCACGTAAATCCTTCTCCAAACCTTTCCAACAGAAAACAGATGAAAGACATTTACAGGGCGCCCCTGACTTAAACCTATATACCATGAGTGTATCTATATTTCTATATATATCATTCCGGTCCTTTCTAGGAAATAAAAAAGTCACAAATATAAGTTAATTATTAGTTACTGTTTTTGAATTTTATCCCTATTGGAAAAAAGAGAGAATTGACAAAAAAATGTACAGCTGCAGAATAATAAGGACTATCAGCACATACAGACGTGTACATGACATAACAAAGACACCAAAAACACAACCACACACAACAAACACCCATCTGATCGATCGAAGCGCTCAAGTCACCTCAAAGGGAAAGAGGTACAAGGAAACAACGTTGACGATGAAGACGTTTTGTGTTTTTAAACAAGAGAATATATTAAATACATTAAATTAGGAGTAAAATAAGTAGTAATACATTAAATGTTCAAACAAACTCAAAAGAGATCTTGTAAAAAAAAACAAACCAATTCAAAAATGTGAATCTTATAATGAGAGAGGGAGGCAATAAATGTTATCAGGATGTAAGTCCCATTCATGTGGGCTAATTAATTTTGCCATATGAAAACGTCAGAAAAATACAAAAGTTGAGAAAATCACGTGGAACTGTGTCATTCATTTCTTTGACACCAACTTAATTATGCATTTCGTCCGTACTGAGGAATTGTGAGCCAACTTATTGAGTTTAATATATATATATTCTAATAATACTTAAATTTTAGGGATACAGAATGTTACATGGTCGTTATCCAATTCAATCATAACCTTTTCAATTACTACCTTTTATGTTTTAAAGCATCATTCAAATAAATTTACTATACAAAATTTCTCATGATTATTCAATTCATAGCCACGCACTTTACAACCGTATATTCAAATTTTGAGATATTACGGGAATAATAGTAATCTTTATATGCTCCACATAATACATATATATAGCTTCTACACTTCATCAACTGCTTTATCATAATATTATCAGATTTTGTGGGGCTTGAGGTGATGGCCAAGCCAAACCATTGGGGCTTGTTTTTATATGCTTTTGATAAGTATTTATAAATATTTTTATATAAATTAAAATAAAAATTTCCTCGCATACTTGTCATGTATTTTTAAGTCAAAATTAAAAAAACTACTTTTAAAGGAACTAATCGCAATTTCGAATAAGATTGATTGCAACGCAAGAGCATTAATACAAAAGTTTAAATGAAAAGCTACTTATATAGCTTGGTTGGGCTTTTGTCTTTGGGCCTGGGCCCTCGTATTGCCAAAAAGGTTTAACCGGAAATCTAGCTACTTCGCACTCCCAGTTGGGCTTTTGGTCAATATTATATTAGAAATATTAATTTAGGCAATAAGCATATTAGATGCATTAAAGGAATACTTTTATTTAATTATACATATTTTGTATCATATTAATTGATCCATCATTTAATACTACCTCTGGTCCTAATTATAAGAGCCAGTTGACTAATTTGAAGAGATTAAGGAAGTAAGTTGAGTTAGTTATTTGTCCTAAATAGGTGTTGTCTTTCCTAAAACATCCTTACTAATCAAGTGTATTGACTAGAACTCTTATTATTAGAAGGGCTACTTTGAAAAAAAAAATGTATAAATATGAGAGACAAAGTGGATTGGGGTATTATATTTAGGACCAAAATAAAAGTTAAACAGGGTCTTATATTAAGGACCGGAGGTAGTATTAATTGATCCATAATTTAATTCTCATTATGAAATGTTTGTTTCTTCATTTATTTATATTATATCATTTGCAAGGATTTACTTTTTTTTAAAATATAAACCGGAAATTAAAAAAAAAAAAAACAAGCAAAAAGAAGGAAACTAATCAGGAGGGGCTGCAAGAAGCTCCCTCAAAGCATCTGGACTGAGGATCCGCAATCCTTCAGCTACGTTAAACGCCCTTTTTGCCGGTGCTTCTGCCCTCTGAGCCATGTTTTTGTTTACTCCTTCCACTTCTCTCTCCAAAGCGCATCGTGATATTTAGCAAGCCCCCATCCAGGTTTCATCATGAAAGCTTGGTTTTGCTGCCTTTATGCGTCTTAGGCCTAAGTCCCCTTTCTATTATGATGTTGCCAGCAATTGGTTTGGCGAGATGATTCCACTAGGGAAGGTTTTGTGCCCGTTCGCAATTACTCTGGCCATGGTCCGATGCTGCACGATCTATATACAATTTCAATGTAAATAGACTTTAACTACAACACTTTCAATTATATATATTGAAATCGTACATCAGGCGCTGAAATTATAAGTATCTTTACGTGAAAAAATCAACATTAATTGATAATTAATAGATTTACTACAAAGATAATAATCTCATAAGATTTAAGAATGTTATATAATATTTAAACAGGTTTAATATACGGTGCCAGGACTTGCATCAAATGGTCTAGAACTGCTAATATTGCAGACATGTATGAGTGAAAGAGCCCAGACGGATTCAACGCGAAGAGGTAAAATTTTTAAAAAGGTCCATTGCAAGAGCCCATTATATTTGTTCTACCTTTGCATAATTTTGAAAACTATGCACCCTTAATTGTTCACCACGTCCGCCTGTTCAATACTTGCATCTGCACGAAAACTCGCTATATATAAAACTGATATTTTACAATAGTGATAGGGATTATATATATATATATATATATATATGACCCGTATAAATAGTCTCATTCATATGGGCTAATGTGTTTACTACCAAAAGTTAATGCTTCGTTAAGTTTGCCATATAAAAACGTCTCGGAGATGTTAATTATTATACGACCCTATGAAATGCGTGAAAGGAAATTCTGGAATATTGTGTGTTAAACTTATATATTCCACTTTTTAGAAAATAAATCTTTTTGATAAACTTTATAAATTCCCAAAATGGTGATCCATAATTTTTTTCTGCCTTTGCATAATTTTCAAAATTATGCACTCTTTTTCTCCTTTGAAATTCCACTTGAAAATAGGTTTTTTTTTAATCAAACACTCCAAAATAGTTTTTAAAACTAATAACTATTTTTGAGGCGTATTTCATTTAAATTAAATTATCCAGGCCTCAACTATATCTTAACAACCTATTTTCTATTATTTTTTTTTTGGAATTTCCGGGCGTTTTTCTATGTTTACGCTTCTCCCCGAAAGTGTATTTGACCAAATGTGAGAGTGATGACAAAGACAGCCGTTATCATGTTAGCAACAAAGAGACTGTCATTATCATGTTAGCAAAGAAGCCTGTCGTCGTCAACCTCGGGGGAAGCTCACGGCCAAAGTCTCCAAATATGTCCTCCCTCTTATTTTCTCCTCTTTGCTTCAAGCAACAAAACCAGTGCCGCCGCCGCCGCCACCGAATTCCGGCAAACTCAATTCAAAGTCATGGCTACTTCACTCACGTAAGTATTCAATGTTTCTTTCAACTCTTTATATTATTCATCTTGTTTTTCATCTGTGCACATATACATGTTACTGTCTCAAATGCATGCAAAGGAAATTCATCGTCAAATTAGCGTGTGTCCATTTTCTGAGTCGTCCTTTGTCCTCGATTCACCATAGTCCATGGTCATTGGGTAACAAGGTTTCTCAAGCTCTGTCTTCATCGCCACCGCGTGCTGTTGGCTGTTGCTCACATGCACTGTCTTCATCGCCACCACTTGTCGGTGGCTGTTGCCCACGTACCCTGTCTTCATCGCCACGACGCACCGGTGGCTGTCCACCTCATACTCTGTCTTCATGGCCACAGCGTGCCGATGGCTGTTGCCCACATACCATGTCTGAATCACCACCACGCGCCGTTGGCTGTCGCCGGCATACCCTGTGTTCATCGCAACTGCGTGCCGGTGGCTGTCGCCCACATACTTTGTCTTCATCTCCACCGCGTGCCGGGCTTGTTTGAGGATCAAATAATTTGTGTCTTCATATAGTACTGGTCGTGGCCGTGGGGAGAGGCTGGGTGCCGATGGTGTTGAAGGTTCTGGGTTTGGCGGTGATGGGCGGACCGGTCGGATGATTTGGTGGTGCGCATGAAGCTGGAGGACTTTGCCGGTGATGTACCTCGCTTTGGTACCTATTGAGGTACCCGATTATACTAGCCCAGCCTCTAAACACAAGAGATTCAATTTGATCATAAATATAAGAGTTATATTCTACTTTATATTTTATATTTATTCTCTTTTTTTTTTTTCTAAAATAATCCCTATGATGATTACATATATTGACAAATTTCTATGTTAATGTATAAGATTAACAAGGATGTTTTAAAAAAGACGAAATACATTTATTATAAACAATTAATTTAACTAAGTTTTTTAATATTTACAAATTAGTTATATAGCTATTATGGGAGAGATAGTACCATAATCTTGGGCAACTTTTAATTGTCATGCTATCTCATTTGGTCTTTGTTTGATGATCAGAAAAGTTAAAACGAGTAGTAAAATAAAGACAAACTAAAGACTACGTGATGATCCCCACAGCTAGAAGATGCTCAGAAGTAACATCGAAGAGAATTTGTAGTCCAAAAATATTAATTAATAAAATATTGTAATTAATATATTGATTTAGTTCATAAGTTAGATACATTAAAGGCATTATTTTAACTGATTAGACATAGTGCGTAATATATTCATCCATAATTTGATTCTCTGTATGAAATGTTTGTTTATGCATTTTTACATTATATCATTTGCAATATATATTGATTAATATATGAGTGTATATTAAAATTGTCCATCAGACGTTAAAATTATATTTATCCTTACATAAACAAAACAATATATCAATTCATCATAGTTAATAGAATCATTATAAAGATTCTGACAAAAAAAAAGGAATTAATGTAAGGATGAATGTGCAAATTTACCCCTGATCTTGTTTTTTAAATACGGTCACCACAAAAACAAAAGTTTATGAGTAAAATTGTACCGCTAAAAAAATTGGGGTATTGGGTGTATCTGAAAAATAATATAAAAGAGTAAATTTGTACTTTTACCCTTAATATAAAGATAAGCATCTCATAAGATGATAAGAATGTTATTGTTTTTAACAGATTTAACACACGCCGCGTCAGGGCTTGATTCGTAACTGTTGTTGGAGTTTCATGCCTTCATCATTGATGTATTTGACATGTGTACTCAAATAGTTACTGGAATAATTATTATATTTGATGATGCCATTATGACAGTTCTAATTAGTTCGTTTGATGTTGGTGCAGATCAACGGCTTGGCATTCTATATTTGGGCTTCTAATTTCAGAGACAAGAGAGATTGTTCAAACACATTCTCTCAGTTCATCCCCTTTGGAAGAGCATCCTTTAAGCATATGGATTTTTATTACAGGCTTACTTGTCTATTGCTTAGCATATGGATACCATATCAAATGTCATGTTTACACCCCAAGCGCTACTTCTTCCTTAGACCGCTCTTTGAAGGTAGCTTTTCTCGCAGGAAGTTTGGCTTATACTGCTCTAATATC
The DNA here is from genome assembly GCF_004799145.2 of Neltuma alba. Classification (NCBI taxonomy): domain Eukaryota; kingdom Viridiplantae; phylum Streptophyta; class Magnoliopsida; order Fabales; family Fabaceae; genus Neltuma; species Neltuma alba. The sequence continues at coordinate 664,467 of NW_021637298.1, forward strand.
AATGTTGGTTTCTCGCTCTCTCCAACCACTTGTCTACATCGCCTGGTTAATGGTGCTATTAATATACTTTAAGTGGGAGAAAATAGCAGAAATAATCAGTGGAAATATGGGTTTATATTTCTATGAACAGTGGAGGAGAGCCCTAAGAGGCAATGTCCCAGCAATCAGGAGGCCACCAGTTTAGATTTTCAGCAAGTAGTATGGTGTGTTATTTATATCATGAAGTTGCAACACTCTTGAGTTGTGTTTTTGCTACACATTATTATACTTGTCATATGATAATATTTTGGAATAATTTGTTGTTGCTTTATTATAATTGCCTTTTCCTTCTTCTGGTTGACATTATTTATTAATTACAAATATGTTTCTTTCATGAATAGAGAATAGTCAAGAACATCTCCTCTATGGCATGTGAACATTCCCCCCGTTAAGCTATCTCTTGAAAGTTGCCTGTTGTAACATAAAAAACGAGGCTACTGTACGTACAGTGTAGATTGCAAAAACCAGTAAACAAATAAAAAACAGTGCACACGAAAACCTTCACCGGACCATCAGCGTTGAGTACCGGTCACGGTAAGGTCAGACTGCTCTGGCGAGTGGATCCTTCTTATTGATATTTTCCCAACAATAAGCAGGAGAAGGAAGGAGGAAATTAAGAAAGATACTTACGGTATTTTAAATAAAAACATATTTTTCCGATCCTAAATATAAAACCCATTTTGTAATATAATTTACACTATAAAAGGAGTCCTAAATATTACATTACAAAAGGGATCTTATATTTAGGATCAGAGGAGTATCATATTAACTAATTTAACTAATATTTTTAATATACTTAAATTACTTAATTAAATCTTAATAGGATTGGAGGAGTCCTGTGTGTAAGTATTGAAAATGGTAATAATATGATACTATGCATGTGGGTCTCCACAGCCTGGGAAGGAAAGTGCAGGGAGTGGGGGGAGGCTTTCAGAAATGAATGGAGAGAGAGATAGATGCTAGCCTATTTAAATAGGTGGCAAGAGTACCTTGGCACCATTTTAATAAATTTTTTTAATAAAAAAAATGATGAAAAACTCGCCCTTGCAAAGAACAAGTTCTTCATTTTTCCAAACTTCATCTATCAAAAAACTAGTTTGGATGTAGTATTTAGGTAAATAATTTTCATTCTATAACATATGAGTAATATTGTTTCCTGTGTATAATATTTTGGTCAAAAAGCCCACACATCCTTGTAGACGCATTAAATACACCAAATTATAGTATGAGCATCAACCCACTTGCCTTGGACTTAACGTTTATGTAAAAAATTTTAATATTGGTAATTTCCTTTTTTTGTTTCCCCTATCTTAGGCATTTGGTTGGAAGCAATCGTTTTGTCGCAAATTTTTTGAACAAGTAGGGGTTTTTAAGGCCTATTTTAGGCTATTTCTCGCTTGTTTCAATTATTTAATCTATAAAATCTGATTTGAACTGTTGGTATTATTCATTTGAGGACCCACTAGCAATTAGGAATGTTAATGACAATCCTGATAAAAAGAAAGAAACAGTAATAATAGTAATTAAATAATTATATATAGACGATGATCCTTCGTTATCGGATGTCCTTTTAGAAACAACTAGTATATTCCAAATTCCTTTCAACTATTTTATATGTATTTATATATATTATTCATTTAATTTTAAAATCAAATTAATGTGTCTCCAGTTTTAATTTATATCCTGCCATTAATTAGCACCAGCCCGGAAAGTACTCCAACTTCCCATTAGGATCTTATTATATCGTATGACATTCATCTGGGTCTTCAACACAAGCTCTGGGTTTCCTTCTTTGGTCGTCGCCTTCAGTTCAAGAATATCTATATGTATATATTATATACATATCCATATATACAGAGAAAAATAGAGGAAACTTTGGGCTTTAAGCTTAGTTTGTACTCCCTTCCGTCCTATATATAAGTTTTAAATTAAAAAAAATATGTGGTTCATTTTATAAATTTTAATTTGGATTTTTCTTAACATTTAATGTATTTTCTCCAATTTTACTCTTAGTTATTTATTTTCTCTTATTTGTCATACTTTCTCTTATCATGTTTTTCCACATATTCTCTTTTATCTTTTTTCTTATTTATTATAAGGGCACATTTAAAAAGAAAAATATATTTTTTGACTTATCTATTACTTTTAACTAATTATTCGTTAACTGTAAATTAATTATTTAAAGCTTCTAATGAGAATATAATAGAGTATCAAAAAATTTGTTTCCTTCTATGCTTGTGGCCCAGAGGGCGAGGTTGGGGTGGAGGTTTAGGTGTGGCGGTAGTGGCGGGCTTGAGGCGGGGCAGTGGGGGATGACATGGTGGTGGACCCAGTCGGAGGACTTTTGGTGGTCAAAAGTGAAAACCTAATTGCCATACCTAAACACGGTTTATACACGAACAAGAAGCATCTCTCGTGGAAAATTTTGGCATGTATACCTGCACGAAACAATCGCTCTCCTCCCTCATCTTGACAAACCTCCAAGCCACCATCCATTGATTAAGTCTTCATCCACCTTCTCCACCCTTGATATGTATCTCTTGTCTAGTGTGGCCACAATTTCTTTTTTTTTTTTTGTTTTTTCTCCACTCCTCAAATTGTTTATAATTACTATTTCTGGTCCTTAATGTAAAAGCTATTTAACTAATTTAAATAGATTAGAGAAATTAGTTAAATTAGTTATTCGTAATAAATATATGTTGTCTTTCTTAAAAAATCCTTACTAATCATGTGTATTGGTTAAAATTACTATTTGATAAAATCTTTATATAGATTATAATAAATAAAAGACAAAATAATATATTTATGTTAAAAACCTAATAAAATAACTTATAAATAGAATAAAAAAATATTTTCTCTCTATCTTATAAATAAGACTAGAAAAGCAAGAAAGACCTTAGATAGTTACTTTTAATTTGGTGGGCCCCACTTGGCGTGGTGTCTTGATCCCCTACCCTCCCCCTCTTCTTCCACGGATTCCATAAATCCTATGGTACCAATTTGATCAGGCCAAAAAATAATAAAATAAAATAAAATAAAACCAATTTGAACCCATCCATTTCCATAAATCCTGTGCGTAGAAGTCTCAAATCTTCATGTATGTGCATCTGGATTTGCTCTTCCCATCATTTTCATTTGGCCGCAATAAACAAACTAATCCCACACACGCTCCTCCTCTACTGTCTCAACCGTCAAACTCAACTCCGTCTTCTTCTTTGTTCAACAGTCATTTGAGATGATATTGCGTGATAATGTGGGTGTTGTTTTAATATACTTGTCATGAATTGGGAATAATGAAGACACACTCCCATTAGTGTAAAAGTTCACCTTCAGTAGGACATGCTCTGTTTTTAAGACATTGTCGTGCTGGTGAAAGTTTTTGCCAGTCACTTGTTATCCCTCATTATTATTATTATTATTATTATTATTATTATTATTATTATTATGTAATTTTCTCTGTCCGCAACAGAGGAAAGATTATATGCAAATTTATAAACAAAATATCTTTAGCATAAATATTAGAAAACTGTATATGGTGGCGCTCCTTGTCCTGTATTTGGGGGTGTGGACGTATATGTTTTAGCATTCTGATTAAGGCCAGAAAAGCCCTTTTGACCAATAAATCAATTAATAAAATATAAATAAATAATGACCCATTTTTATAGCTCATGGCCAACAGATCCTAATGAACCTTTTTATTTTGTGGCAAATCATTCAAAGGCATAACCCCTGGTCCGTGGGTTCAGCTGGCGAAGGGGTCTGACACTCTCACCAAAGGGAGAGGGTTCAATCCTGGGGAGTGCCGTTTTGTTGTGGCTCCAGTCGCGGCGCTGGGGGAGACATCACCACAGCTAAGTGGAAGCGACTTCTTTTGGGACTAATTCCCATGTGGTTAATGCTCTTTAGCTAGAGGGAGGTGGAGGCATGTAAACTCTTTTATCTGGTCTGTAAAGTCGTGGAAACATGAGTTAGGTGCCTTGTTCTTGGATCGTGGGTGAACCCGATCCCTTTCCTAAAATTTGTTCACCCAAAAAAAAAATCATTCAAAGGCATATAAACGTGGGTGGATTTATAGCAAAGATGTTGCAAAGGAGATGTGGAAGCGAACAGTTCCGAAAGCAGCTCTGAATTGAAAGAAAACTATAAAATCAACTTAAAGGTATTGCAACCAGTGATCGTACGTATTTCCCTATCACATGGAGCTGATTTGGAAGGCGAGTGAACGACTGAGATTGTTCGGAGCAGATTTGGAAAGCAAAGAAGGAAGCTTCGATGAGACTGTCCAAGGCTGTGATGGTAATATGGCATACGGCTTCCATGCAATTCCATGTCCCTCACAATATTGGTAATTAATACTACTTCTGATCCTAATTATAAGAGCTAGTTGACTAATTTGAGAAGATTAAGGAAGAAAGTTAAGTTAGTTATTTGTTATAAATAGATATTGTCTTTTCTAAAATATCCTTGCTAATCAAGTGTATTGGCTAGAACTACTATTGTTAGAAGGACTATCTTGGAAAAAAATACATAAATATGAGAGACAAAGTGGATTGAGGTATTATATTTAGGACCTAAATAAAAGTCAAATAGAGTCTTATATTAAAAACCAGAGGTAGTACCATCTTTTAATTTGTGGCATTAAGGGTGTGTTTGGATGAAACCAAACCGTGGTTTGGAAAAGTGATTCTGGAGAATAAATTTTGGGAAGAATAGATTTTGGAAAGAATAGATTTTATGAAAAAGTGATTTTGAGAAGTGAGAGTGTTTGGATAGTTGTTATCAGAAGCACTTTTTATATATACAAATTACTAAAAAAAAGAAATAAGTTAATATGATAATTATAGAAAAAATAGATTTTATGATATATTTTAATTTAGAGGAATAAAATTGTTAATAATATATTTTTTATTAACATAATTAGTAATACATAAGATAATATAATTAATAATTAATTAATATGTATATATATTTATAAAATATAAGATTAAATATGTTTATAAAAAAATATGTTTATAAAAAAAATAACAAGATATAGGCTATAGGCTTTCACACTCTCCCTTTTTTCTCCAAAAACAAAAATTTTTTACTTTTTCCAAAACCATGGTTTTGGTTTTTGAGGGAGGTGTTTGGATAGCATTTTGTGCAAACCATGGTTTGGGCTTCCAAACCATGGTTTGCAAGTGCATCCAAACGGTGCCCAAGTCAATTAGATTCCCCTTTTTTAAGGGGGAAAAACTATAAATATATTTATTCTATTTTCAACATTCATGCATACCCACTTTCCTCAATATTATTCAATTATACAAATGTATATTTTATTTCTGTTAAAAAATTTCTATAAATTTTGAAAAGAGAAATTATATGTATCGCTCTCTTTTTTTCTAGAGAAAATTTTATGTTGATTTTTAAATAAAAAGAAAGTCTGTATGTTTTTAGTAGAATATAAATTTGTTGTATTAATTTTAAGAATAAAATTTTTTATAATTTTAAATCAAGTTAAAAAGGTTTGAATAATGTTTAATTCCTATATTATAATTATATTAGAGGTACTTATACTTTTTCTCAATTTTTAATTTGATAGTCATATATTTTTTTTTCTCTTCATTAAATCATTTAATTTTGCTCTTTTAACGACATTATCTCTTATAACTTAGCCTTATTAGTATTGTTATTTTTTGTACAAGGGTTAATGATATTAATAGAACAACATTAAATATTTAATTAAGAGAAAATCATATAGGAAAAAAAATTAAAAAAATTAAAAAAAAAAAGTATAGCTACATCCGATCGGAAAACCATATTAGAGAATAAATGGACACCATCAGAATAAATGGGCATCACAGAAAACAAGAGGGGAACCCTTCCAGTGTCCAGTTAAAGTGTGAATGGGCTAGTAATGGGCTTTAGCTAATATGAAACTCGGCCCGTTCCAAACCCACATATGATTTAGCCCCTCATTTTAGCAACACCAAATTCTTTTTTGGGGCTGAAAGACCATATTCACATGTCCAAACTTGTTCCCTTAACGGATTAAATGGGGCGCCTCTGAACTTAAGCCCATCTACGATGTGTGCGTATCTATGTGTTTATATGCGTACATCTCTGGTCTTTATGATAAATTGTTACAGATATAAATTAATTATTAATTATTTTTCTTCAATTTTAATTTTATTCAGAAAGATTTATAAATATATATTATAATATCTATTTATCTCCTGTCCACAAAGTGAAGGCCAAGATATCTTGACCTAACAAACGACCATTCATATTCCAAGCATGAAGATGATGAGGGAATTCAGAAACTCCTTAAGAACATTTTAAAAGATGCTTCAACATAAGTTAAAGATAAAATTTCTTTTACATATTTAACTTAGATATCATAAAATCATTTCTAAAAAACTAATACAAACATCCCGATATCAAAAGATAAAGATGAAAGTAAAAACACGCCATGATAAGACGAGAGAGATTCATCTCACCACATGACGTGATGAAATAGGCCCAAAAATGAATTAACAGTAAGATCAAAGGCCTTATAATCTCGTAGCGTTGACAGTTCTTTATAAATGAAAAGTTACGGATTCAATCCTGCTTATAATTTCTAACTACTTCCCTTAATTTGAAAAAGAAAAAGAAAAAGTATTAACAATGAAAATATGATTAAAGTCATTTCAAATAACTTTCTACACCGATTGGCTGAGGCAATAATGCAGAAAGTTATTAATTTTAAACAAAATAAATAACTTAATTTAATATCCACACTAATTATTTTACGAAAATGCTATGGAACACGTTTGTTATATCATCTCTGTAACAAGTGGTGCAAAAAACTCGCTATAAAAGTGATATTTTACAATAATGATAGTGATTATACATATATGACCCGTATAAATGTTATCAGGAAGCAGGTCTCATTCACATGGGCTAATGTGTTTTCTACCAAAAGCTAATGCTTTGTTAATTTTGCCACGTGAAAGCGTCAGAGATATTAATTACTCCTCAAGTCCTAAATGTAAGACTTTTATACACAATAATATAAGGGTCTTATATTTAGGACTGGAGGAGTATTAAATGACCATATGGGCCAATGCATTTCCAACTTATTGACTTTGGGCCTGCGTTCGATTGCATTTCTTCTATTAATTCAACCGAATAAAAAGACCTCTTTAGTTTAATACAATTGGGCTGAGCCCATTCTTTTCTGCCAAAAACAAAACCAAATAAAAAGAATAAGCATTACGCCCACTAATTTGTCTCTTAAGTCTTTTTTTTAATGACAATTAGATTTCTGACAAAAAATTTTGAAAAATGAACTTAAAATATCAACTTAAACAGTTATAAAAATAAATATCGGTTATAAACTAAAATTTATATGTTAAAACTTAAATATTTATCAATAAATTCCTAAATTTGTAAATATTTGAATTGATAATTAACTTCTGCATAGTGGTCATGCCCAAGTTAGCAATTTCAGCCGACTTTCATATAACAGGTCAAAAATATAATTCATTTTAAAAATTTTCTAAATAGGTAATACAGAAAGTAATGTCATTATCAAACCGGGCTTCTTAAGTCAGTTGGTCTCTCGCTTGGTAACAAAGATGTTTTTCCTTATGTAACTATGGGGGAAAAAAAAAAGAAAAACCTAAATGCATATGTATTTTAGATTCAGGCACCATTTGGATGGCATTGCAAACCTTGGTTTGGAAGCCCAAACCATGGTTTGCACAAAATGCCATCCAAACAGCCAGACAAATTAAACAAACCAAGGTTCAGGTAAAACCATGGTTTCAACCGGTGAAACCATGGTTTGGATGGCAGCATCTCTCATATGCTTCTCGGGTCCAATTGCTGAAACGAACGGTGGGCCCCTCCACATATGACCAAAGGCTCCAATTATTGCTCTGTGTTCAATAATTCCTCTCCTCGTTCACGCCTTCTCCCCATTCGGTCCCTGCGACACCCCACACAACACCATCCTTCACAGAACACCAGTCGAGTCCACAGTCTTCCTTTCCTCCTTCACAGAACGAGTCACTGCCGGTGAAGAAGTCGCCGTCTAGCCACGGTTTGAAGGTACCGGTGAGAGAAATCGCAGCTCCATGGTTGAAGAAGATTGCAGCTATTTCTAGCGATCAGGTTCGGTGTGAAGCATTTGGCTATGGTCGGTGTTCCCTGGCTCAGATCCGTCGCTCAGGTAAGGTGGCTCAGATCCGGCGTTTTCTTCTTCTCCATAGCCTCTATTTCTTCCTCTGTAAATTATTCGGCGTGTTGCGAGCTGGACCTTCTTCTGGTTCTGGGTCTTCTTCTGTGTTCAATGAAACCGAAACATAACAGGGTCATCTAGTTCCCTTTGTCCCTCATATGTTCGGTGCCTCACCCACAAACTCCATCAATCTCTGTTAGCTCTTTCTCTCATGCTCCAGCTCAGCCTTTCGATAGTCCCTTTCGCTCACAGCTTCGTCCGGTTCGATTGATTGGATTGTTTTATATCTTCCGATTAAATTTTCAGATAATTGATGTTGGATGGTTTATTATATTTTCAGATAATTGATGTGTTGGATTGTTTTTTGGGTAAGGAATCATGAAATGATATAGATGCCGTTTGTCGTTGATGCTTGCTGGGAACTTGCCATGAGAGTTTTTACCCGTTAATTATCTGTTTGGAAAAATTCAAGAGCGAGGTTCTGATTTGAATATTGATGTTGTTTAGTAATCTTGCTTATAAATATTAGGTTGGTTTATGCGTGGCACAGGACAGAAATTATTCGGTTGGTTTGAGCCTGATATATGGTATTTTCAGTTGGTTTATAATGTCTGATTTTTTTTTTGGTTCTGAGATCTGTTTATCTGACACACAAATATACCAAATGCAAATCTTTGTGTTTAATGTTTGAATCATGATAACAAAAATGTTCAACATTCATAATTTTTGTCGCATCACGGTTTGTCGTCTGACTGTAGTGATTTTTTTTTTCAGTGCTGGCTTGGGGTGTTTGGTTGGTGCTGATTTTGCTTCATTGATAGTTGTGGCTGACGTTTTGCTTTCAGTGGTGGGTTAATTTTCATTCATGGATTCATTTGTGTAGCTTGGTTTATCTGATTTCGGTTTGCTTCCTTTGTTGAAACCGAAACATCGTGCTACTCTCAAGGATGGTCTTTGCTTTCGGGGGCCAGAGGATCAGTTTTCGGTTCATATAGTTTGACTAGTTTTTCTAGAGATATATTTGTAATCCTTATGTTTTATTTTTTGTAATCTTGTTTTAAACAAAATTATAGGATGTTGTATTTGTGGTAATCAAAATTAATTTATTTAATTTTTTTTCTTGTCATGAAAGGAATGGGAACATAGTTTCATTTTATGTTGGATTAAAAAAATTAATTACATGTTATAAAAACATAGAATGAATTTCTTTTTGTTTTAAATAAAAATGAAGGAAAGAAAAATGTTAATATGGTATTCATAGTTGATTTGGGTAACAATGACACTTGTTATTTTAATTGATTTTGAGTTGATTAACCTGTGATGACTGAAGAGCTGTAATTGTGCTATAGCATAATGGGTAAGAATACGGTGAAAGCTTCTTGGGACCTACGAACCACGAAAGTGTTTATTGACCTATGCATTGAACTTGTGCAACAAGGGGAAAGAAAAGGTACTAGCTTAACAAAGAAAGCTTGAGATATTCTTGGTGATAAATTTATTGCCAAAACTGGAAGAGTGTATGAAAAAGCTCAATTTAAGAATAAATATGATTCCCTACGAAAGGAGTGGCAGACATGGGATAGGCTGCTTTGTGAGAGAGGCTTGGGATGGGATACTGAAAGGAATACTGTTAGTGCAACTGATGATTGGTGGGAGAGAAAAATAAGGGTAATTATTGAACCTTTTGATCTTACATTTTCTCTACTTGTTAATGTTTTGTGTATATTTACTGTTTTTGGAATATTTTATGATATTATTGGTATCTAATGTGCAGGAAGTTCCAAACTACGAAAAATTCAGAGAAAGAGAACTTCAATTTAGGGATCAATTAACTCAACTATTTGGGAGTGTGGCTGCAACTGGACCATAAGCATGGTCACCTTCTTCCATGAAACTTCCAAGTGAAGGAACACCGAATGAAGATTTGGAAGAAGGGTCCGGAGATAGTGATGAAATTTTAGGTGCACCAACTAGTATAAGTGGAGAATTAAACTCAGTGAACTTCAATGACAATAGTGGAGGTAGTAGGGGCAACACTGAATTGAGGCAGGATAACAGTAGTGGGGGTACGAGCAAAGGTGGGAGTCGACCTAGTAGTTCACTGGGGGTCAGAAGGAAGAGTGAAGTCATGAAGAAACACACATCTCCCTCTATGAAAATAGTGGATGCACTTAGCAAGATTGTTGAAACAAATATTTTTGAGGCTGAGCGTGGCAATGAGGTCATTTCACGAGTAGAAGCTAGAAGGTTGGAAGAAGAAGCTAGAAGGTTGGAAGAAGAAGCGCGTGCTTATGAGATTTCAATTAGGGGAGTCCTGTCTCACCTCAAAACAGTTCTTGAAGTTGTCAGTGATCCTGATTTCTTTAGACGGTGCACACAACTCCTTATGGAACGGTCAGAGGCACGGGAAATGTATGCAGCTCTGAAGGATCAGAAGGAACAACTTCTGCCTATTTTGGAGTTTTACACTAGGGATTTATGACTTGTTTATTACATTAGACAGTTCCATATGTGTATCGTTTTATGTGACTAGTGAATTGTTATATGAATCAGACAACTCTGTTACTTTTATAAATGTTTCGTAATTTCTACGTAGGAATTCTAAACTTTATGTGTATGTGCACAGGATAAAACGAATATGGATGATGAAATTAAACATGTGGAAGAACATGCTAAGGAACGAAAAAAAAGGGTTAACAAAGTTGCAGCATTGGTTGGTGCATACGCTACTTTGAACTTGTGTAAGGAGCCTCGGCATACAAGTGCTTATACAGGTTGCTTTACATGGCAACCCCAGTCGTTGCTATAACATGTTTAGGATGGAACGGGATGTGTTCTTAAGTCTGGTGGAACAATTGCAACAACATGGTCTAAAAGAAACTAAAAATATAGGGTTACATGGATCAGTTGCAATGTTTTTACATACCGTTGGCCATGCACTTAGTAGCAGAATGCACAAGAAAGATTTCAACATTCAAGGGAGACAATTAGCAGACATTTTCATAATGTCCTAATGGCATGCTGTAGACTTGCCATGTCTAATATCAAACCAAAAGATCCAACATTCCGGCATGTTCATACAAAAATTCGGTTTGGTAAATACTGGCCTTTTTTTAAACATGCTATTAGAGCAATTGATGGCACACATATTTCCTGCGTTGTCAGTGCAACAGATCAAACTAAATTTATCTCTAGGAAAGGAACAGTGTCACGAAATGTCATGGCGGTTTGTGATTAGGACATGTGTTTTACTTTTGTCTTGGCCTGATGGGAAGGTAGCGCACATGGTGCTCGGATATTTGATCATGCCCTTACAACTCCTTTAATGAACTTTCCCCATCCACCTGAAGGTATTTTTTTATTTCCTAAATTTTTGTTATATTTAGCTTAACAATAGAAACATAATTTACAATAATTTCATTTTTTATATAGGAAAATATTATTTGGTGGATGCTGGATACCCAACACCGAATGGATATCTCGGCCCATACAGACGGGAGCGTTACCATCTGCCTGATTTTCGAAGGACATCTGGGTTTGAAAATGACAATGAGATCTTTAATTATTTCATTCAAGTTTAAGGAGTACAATTGAAAGAACTTTCGGAGTTTGGGAAAAAAAGTTCGCAATCTTACAAAGCATGCCATCCTATGATTATGAAACACAAGTTAAAATCGTTTGTGCAACGATGGCTATACATAATTTTATTAGAACGACATCTATTACTGATTCTGGATTCGTTCAGTTGGAAGAAGAAGGTACTTATGCAGGAGATGATGATGATGGGGTTGGATTTTCACCTATACATTCATCAATTCAATCTTCATCTTACATGGCTTAGGTTCGTGACAGTATAAGAGACGAACTTGTTAATTCAATATGAGGATAGTAGTCATGTCTTATTTATTTCCTTTTATCATAGATTGTAATATGTAGTTAAAAACAAAACCTATTACAAATGCTTTGTATTGATGCATCATCTTAATGATTATGACACTTCTTTATTTATATTTCTTTTATTAATATTATATCTTATATTCTCAAGCTAATTATTGCTTACTTTAATAATTAATAAATTGTTTTAAGACGTGTTTATTCTATTTTATCAAATAACATCATCCCATTTTATGTTTATAATCTTCATGAAAAATACATGACTTTCTGTTTGCAACAAAATAATTCATCTTCTCTAAAAATATTTTCACTCTTATATTTTATGAATATATATGTGTGGTGACAATTAATTAATTAATTGTATTAAACATCAGAGGTTATTATACATGTAGTATGTTATGACAAAAAGTAGTTGTGAAAAAATGTTATGGGATTTCACGTTTAAAATCTTTAAAGAAAATTAATATTTTTCTGTTATAAAAAAAATCATTTTTCTATAAACATATTTAATATTATGTTTTATAAATATATGTATGCATATTAATTATGTATTAATTATATTATCTTATATATTATTAATTATGTTAGTAAAAATTTTTGCATTAACAATTTTATTTCTTCAAATCAAAATATATCATAAAATCTATCCCTTATATAATTATCATATTAACTTATACCCTTTTTGGTAATTTTCACATGTAAAAAGTGCTTCTGGTAATAACTATCTAAACACTCTCACTTCTCAGAATCACTTTTTCTCAAAATCTATTCTCCACAAAATTTATTCTCCACAGAATCTATTCTCCAGAATCACTTTTTCAAACCACTGTTTGGTTTCATCCAAACACACCCTCAGTCCAATAAAAAGTATCAGTATTGCCCCCCGCCAATTTGTCTCTCTGTCTTCTGTTAAAAATTTAGTGACAATTTGATTCCTGACCAGTTTTTTTTGAAGAATGAATTCAAACACTTGCGACAAAAAAAAAATCAGTTATAAATTAAGACTTACATTTAAAATCTAAATATTTATTTATAAATCAACACATAAAACAAAAGAAGGGAGGTTATGTAAGCTATAACAGCATACTAGACCTTTAGAGCTTTCCCTAATGGACCACTGCTTGAACTAGTACCTGAAGATAGTAAAAACCATAGGATGAGACAAAAGCTTTAGTAACCAGCTTTCCAACTCATCATATATACTGACATGTGCTCATGAGGTGTCAGGTGAGACAGTTATTAATTCTTAACAAATAAAGATATATCAATAGAAATATACAACACGTATACTAAGATAATCTTAATCATCCAATCCCTCACTATGAAGCTAACACACAAGCCATATAAGTCTATCCCTCACTATAGGGGGATCAATCAAACATATAGGTTTATCTCTCACTCTGGGGGACAAATAAGAAGCCACAAAAGCCTATCCCTTATTATGGGGAGATCAATCAGACATATAGGCCTGTCTCTCACTCTAGGGGATGAATAAAAAGTCACAAAGGCTTATCCTTTATTATAGTGGATGAAGGAAGCTGTCACATCTTACTTTTATACCCAATTTTATATCAAGTGGGAGCAATTGGAACCATTTTTCAAGTCCTTAAATTAGAAAAATTTTGAACTTTTAAAACTTTCTTCTCAGGTTACTATTCATGAAAATTCTTAATTTTTTTCAAATTTTGAAAAATCATAACTAATTCTAGAAAAATCAAAATGATATGGTTCCAAGTCCTATTTGAAGCTTGTAATGAGCTCTTTAAGGAAAAAAAGTATAATCAAAGTACGAATCCAACTTATATGTGCTTAGTTTTTACATCTAAAATGTATTGTTCATTTGGTTATTTTTTCAATTTTTTAGAATTTATGCCCAATTGTGGAAGGACATAACTCTTTATACAAAACTCCAAATTTTATGAAATACCACTCATTTTAAAATTAAAAATATGATCTATTGGACTGTTAAGTTTCAGATCCAAACTTCATTATTTGCTCAAAATTTCGTATAGTCAAACTTTGCCCTTAAAAAGTAAACTTTTATCCTCTTTCAAGCAAAACTTGTTTAAACAAAGCCATAGCTATTCCAACATGATTCAGTCTCATTTCATAGCATATAATAAGTTATTTAACATAATTTACAATCCAATTTAATTATCCATACACATATCCATAAATATTACAAAACTTGTGCATCAAATTCAACATATTGGAGAAGGACAAATTTTTTCCAATGCGATGGCCCTTTGGGAAACACTATATAAGTACAGTATTGCTATGAAGTTTTTATATAAATGATTTCAGTGTTAAAGTTGTTATGTTATACTATTTAGTTACAATTTGATTTTACATAGAGGTTATATTATCCCATAAAGTCAGTTATCAACAGACAATGCCTAAGTTGTTAACAGCTCTTCTTAGGTTGTCAATACTTATTGTTAAGATTATCAATAGATGTGCACATTAAAATTCTACTATAATCTTATTGGGTTTAGTTAAAGTTCTTAATGCCTTCAAAAAGCTTCCCATTTCAGTGTTAAAGTTGTTGTATTATACTATTTGGTTAGAATTTACTCTTATGTGGATGTTATATAATCATATAAAGTAAGTTGTCAGCTGATATTGCTTAGGTTGTTAACAACTTCCCATTAGGTTGTTAATAGTCGCAGCTGAGATTGTCAATTGCATTGGCATAGAAAACTGTGAATTGGAAACCTGAGGGGTAGTGATGTCATTTTACAGCTATAATATAATACTCTAAGGTCCATTGGGTCATGTTATTAATTTTGACATTTTGTGGGATCTTAGATGAATAAAATCTACTCCTTGGGACCTGTGCGTAATTTTTTCTTTTATTTACTCCTTCCACTTCTCTCTCCACCGCCGTATTTGTATTTGTTACGGATTACATTGCTTGTACCCAAAGCGCATCATGATATTTCGCAAGCCCCCATCCAAGTTTCATCATGAAAGCTTGGTTTTGCTGCTTTTTTATGCGTTTTAGGCCTAAGTCCCCTTTCTTGTTTTCCAAACACATTTTCCCAAGCCACTTGGGATATCCTTCGTTCATCCTCCGTTGAGCTCCATAGAAAATCTCTGGTTTTCTTTTCGATATTTCCATAGGCGTTGTCCAACAGATATGTCATCTGCATGGTGTAGGTTGGAAGGGCATTGATGACTGAGTTTATTAATGTTCCCTTTCCAGCCATTAACAATTGATTTATCCTCTAGATGCAAAGTCATTTCTTGATCTTATCAAGTATATCCTGATAAGTATCAAAAGTGACTCTTTCATGGAGAGGGATGCGAAGATATTTTCCCAACTTCGAGGTGTGAGTAAACCCCATCTCCTCGCTAAGTTGGTGAACCCTATTATGGTTGACATTCAAGTACACTTTGGTTTTACTTTGACCTATTGGTTTCCATCTTCCTGAGGTCATTTCCCTCTGAATGATAAGAGCAAGCTTCTCCATGCAAATAACAAAGAGGTTGGGGGAAATCAACTCTCTGTCGAAAGCGCCCGGATGGTGAGTTGCTCTGTTTTGTTTCCTTCCCAAAGAATCTGTATAGAAGAAGGCACGATATATATACAATTTCAATTTAAATAGATTTTAAGTACAACACTTCTAATTATATATATTGGAATTGTACATCATGCACTAAAATTATACGTATCTTTACGTAAAAAAAATCAATATCAATTGATGATTAATAGATTTAGTACTACGAAGACAATAATCTCGCAAGATTTAAGAATTTTATAATATTTAAACAGGTTTAATATAAGGTGTCAGGGCCTGCATCAAATGGTGTAGAGCTGCCAACGTTGCAGACATGTATCAGTGAGAGAGCCTAGGATTCAAAGAGGAGAGGCAAAATTTTTCAAAATTCCCATTGCAAGGTCCCGAAAAGGTGATCAGTCAATGTCCTGATCGAGAAAATGAATTAAGAATCAGTAGTTTAAATTTAAGTTAACTCCAGATTAGACTGATCATTTAGATAATATAATTTAATTAAAAAATATAAAAATATTCATATATAACTCTAAAAAGAATAACATTTAAATAAAAAATATTAATTCACAAGTAAATATAATATTTATATATGAATCAGACATAATTCAGCATGAAAGAGTTAATAAAGCACAAATATAACGGGCTGCTATGTTTTTATTTTATTTAAAACTCAACATTGTCCTTTTAAGCTCAATAATAGAAGAAAAAACAAATATATGTATATATTTATTTATATAAACTTTTCATTCCATTTTCATGGACTGAACTCCTCCCTTTTAAGTCTGACGAGAAATGCTGGTAAAAAAAAAAAAAAGTCTGACCAGAAATTGGGCTCGGTCTTGGGCCAGATGCATACCTCGGCTTATCATGGGGAATTTACAATTTTACGCCCATGGTATTGGAATTTAACTGCTCAATAAATTTCAAAACTTATTCCCCATTTATAGGAATTTTCCTTTTTACTTTGCTTCTTGACTTCATTAAACAGTTTCTCAAAAAGTTTGAAGCCAAATAATAACCTCTAACTATTTTTCTTTGCGTTTTTGGAAAAATAGGCCTTTAATTACCAAAAATTAACTTTAAACTTACATATTCCGCTTTTTAGAAAATAAATATTTTCATAAAATTTATAAATTCCTAATTTTATGCTGCCTTTGCATAATTTTGAAAATTATGCACTTTTTGATTCCTTCGAAATTCCACTTGAAAATTGAGTTTTTTTTGGTTGCCAACACTTGAAAATAGGTTTTAAAACTAATAAGTATTTTTGAGGCATTTTCATATTTATTAAATTGGGCCTCAAATATACCTTAAAAATCTATTTTCTATTTCTTTTTTAGAATTTTTCTTAAATTTCTGGGTATTTTTCTATATTTATACTTCTGTCAGACATTGTTTTATATTTACACTTTTGTCTTTGACCTCTTCTCTCAAATGTGAAAGTGATGATTTTTACGTGTATGAAAGTGATGTTTTATGAAAACAAAGCGCATTCAGTCACATGGCCCCACATTATCAAACTCGACGCAGACAACTACAAGTCATTATCCACCAAGGGGGAAGCCCACAGCTCTGCTTCGTATTCAGTAGCAAAGTCTCTAAAGCGGCTTGTTTTAACCATACACGAAGCCAAGCCGTCGTCCTCACGCAAACATGTCCTAATGATTCTTATTCTCTCCTCCCTTTTTGCCTGAAGGAACAACCAGTGCGGCCACCACCATCGAATTCCGGCAAACTCAACCCTAAGTCCTGGCTCTTGATCATATTTTCTATATTTATCAAGTGGCCTGGTGCCAAAAAAAAAAACTCACTATCAAACTGATATTTTACAATAGTGATGGGGATTGTAAATAGTCTCATTCAGATATATGGGCTACTGTGTTTCCTACCAAAAGTCAATGCTTTATTAATTTGGCCATATGAAAACGTCTCGGAGATATTACTTATTATTCATGAAAAGGAAATTCTGGAATATTGTGTGTTACACTTAGTCCTTGGCATCAAATGATGAGTGAGCATCCCGTTCATATGTATGCCGTGATTAACGTACCGCTCCATACTTTTATGCTGCCTGTGCATAATTTTCAAAACTACGCACTTTTTTGTCCCTTTGAAATTCCACCTGAAAATAGGTTTCTTTTTCCCCAACACTCGAAAATTGGTTTTTAAAACTAATAATTATTCTTTGAGGAATTTTCATATTTATTAAATTATCTAGGCCTCAAATATACCTTAAAAATCTATCTTCTTCTTTTTTTTTTGGATTTTCTAGAATTGTTCTGAATTTCTGGGCATTTTTCTATATTTATGTTTCTGCCCGACATTGTTTTTTATTTGCACTTTTGGCCCTCACAGAATGGCTGAAAGTGACGTAAAGATAAGATGCGTAACTGTAATGCCTTGACGTAAAGACAAAGGTCATTTTCGACCGGGGGAATCAGGTCATTTTCGACCGGGGGAATCAGGTCATTTTCGACCGGGGATCACGTCATTATCGACCGGGGATCACGTCATTATTGACCCGGGGGATCAGGTCAATTTCGACCGAGGGATCACGTCATTATCGACCGGGGGATCATGTCATTATCGACCCTGGGGAAACTCACAGCTCTGTTTCGTATTTAGTAATAAAGTCTAAACCTGCTTGTTTACTTTTAACCATACTCGAATCCAAAAGTCTCCAAATATTTCCTCATTCTTCTTTCCTCTCTTTGCTTGAAGCAGCAAAATCAGTGGTGCCACCGCCATCGAATTCCGGCGAACTCAACTCAAAGTCATGCCTACTTCATTCACGTAAGTATTCAATGTTTCTTTGAACTCTTTATATTATTCGTTTCGTTTTCCATAAGTGCATATATAAATGTCACTGTCTCAAATGCATGCAAAGGAAATTCATCGTCAAATTAGCGTGCGTCCATTTTCTGAGTCGTCCTTTGTCCTCGATTCACCGTCGTCCATGGTGATGGGGTAACACGGTTTCTCAAGCTCTGTCTTCATCCGCAGTGTATAGTCTCAAATTTGCTCTTCCCATCATTCTCATTTGCCGCAATAAACAGAACTAATCCCACATACACTCCTTCTCTACTCTCTCTCTCTCTCTCTCTCTCAGCCTCCAGCAACAGCCATCAAACTCAAGTCCTGTCGTTACATCTACCGCCGTGCCAGAATATATGTACATATCTTGCTTCAATTTAACCTTTAATTTCTCGCAATCACAGTTGGTTCTTACTTTGTTTGGTGATACCATTATATGAAACTTCTAAGTAGTCTGACGGTTGCGCAGCTCAAACCCTTGGCATCCTGCTCTTGCGTTTCTCTTTGCAGCGACAGTGGCGATTGTTCAGATGGACTTCCCGAGTTCATCACCTTCAGACGAACACCCTGCAACCATATGGATTTGTATTATAGCCTTACTTTCCTATTCCCTTGCCTTTGGATATCATGAGAGTTGTCGGAGTCAGGCCTCAACAAATGTTACTTCCCTGAACTGCTGTGTTAAGATAGCTTTTACCTCAGGAAGTTTGGCTTACACTGCACTGATATCGGTGTTGGTTCGTCCTTCTCTCCAGCCACTTGTCTTCCTTGTGTGGTTAATGTTGCTACTCATATATTTTAACCACAAGAAAATCATAGAAATAATCTGCGAAAATATGGTTCCATGTTTCTGTGACCTGTGGAGGAGAATTCAAAGCAGAACATCAAGTTTGTATGAGCAATGGACGAGAAAGGAATGCGGCAGTGTCCCTGCAATTAGCCGGCCACCAGTTTAATTAGATCTTCATGGAGCCTTACGACTTACCATGCAGTATTATTTGCAAGACAATAATTTGTGTTTTTGGTACACATTATGTTTGTCATCGTTAGAGATATCAAACCTAGTTAAGATTTTGTATGAGTTAGTTGATGATCAAAGTGTGTGTATGTATATAGAGGGTATTAGGAAATGTGTTATGCATGTGTGATAATGTAATCCTCGAGGTTGACATATATAAGTCTTCTCTTAAATATCCCCAGGTAAGGTTTGTTGTGTTTACTTTTGATGAACTTGTAGTTTAATTCTTATTGTTTAACAGTCAGATGATGATATTGTGGGAAATATTTTATGCAGATTCATGTGAAAATTAAATTGTCCATCGTGCGGCTCCCTGTCATGTTTTTGTCTCCATCGATGTATGTCTTTTTTTTAAAAAAAAAAAAATTGGCCAATAAATGAATGAATAAAACATAAATGAACAGTGACCCATTGTTATAGTTTATGGGCAACAGATCCTAATAAACCATTTTAATTCCTGGAAAAATCATTCAAAGGCATATAATCGTGGGTTTATACAACAAAGATGTGGAAACAGTAGCTGTGAAAGCATCATATCTCCCAACTGAAGAGAACTATGAGATCAACGGTGCGGAGAGTGAACGGCTGAGATTGTTAGGAGAAGATTTAGAAGAAGCAGGAAGCTTCGACGAGGCTGTCCGTGGCATTGGCTGAAATGGCGTCTTCCATGCAGTCCCATGTCCCTCAGCATCTCGCAATATTGGTAATTAATGCCATCTTTTGATTTGTTGCACTAAGTCAATTAGATTACCTGATTTAGCAAGAAAACTATACATGTAATTATTCTATATATTTCCAACATTTATGCATCGTAAAAAAGTTTATATAAATTTTGAAAAGAGAAATTTATGTGGATTACCCTTTTTTTTTCTAGAGAAAATTTTATATTGATTTTTAAATAAAAAGATACTGCGTGTTTTTAGTAGAATATAAAATTTCTGGATTAATCTTAAGAATAAAAAATTGTATGATTTTAACTAAAGTTAAGAAGGTTTGAATAATTTTTTAATTCATATATTATATAAATGAACACTATCAGATAGACTTTTTTGTTTAATAAATGGGCCCAAGAAAAAATAGCAGGGCAAGTCCTGAGAGTGACCTGTTAAAGTCTGAATAGGCTAGTTGGTGGCCTAACGAAAATGTCTTGTACTGTTCATTAATCTCCTGCCCGCAAAGTAAAGACCAAGGTATCAAGAATTATCAGATCTTCATCAAGCCTTACACCTAATGAGATGTCAACATGTATAGGTCTTTTCTTAAATTCTCAGCCAGGTTTTATTGTTCACTTTTTAATTGGTTTGTAGTCTCATTTGTTCATCATTAATGAGACTTGCATCTTAACAGTCATATGATGATGCTGTGGGATGCTGTGGATCCTGTTTTAATATGCTTGTCGTGAGTTGAGAATAACGAAGATGCCCTCCCATTAGCGTATATTATTGTCCTGGTGAAAGTTTTTGCCACAGTCAAATATTATCCCTTTATTTTATTTTTTAAATTTTCTCTTTCAGTAACAGGGGAAAGGTTTTATGCAGATTTATAAACAAAAATCCTTGTATATGTTTAGCATAAATATTAGAAAACTGTTTATGGTGGTGCTTCTTGTCCTGTTTTGGGGGTATGGATGTATATGTCTTGGCAGTCTGATTAAGGTTAAAAAAACTTTTTGACCAGTAAATCAATGAATAAAATATAAATAAATAATGACCCATAAGTATAGCTGATTGTATCCTAGCAACACCAATTTGGACACGAAGGGGAGTTCATCTCTATCGAAAAAAATTTTCATGACAAGATAACCCGAGAGGTTATAATTCTTTTTTCTTTTCTTTTCTTGTTTTCATTGAATTACACTTCTATACCATGTAACCTCAGCCCCCAAAAATGACACAGCAAAGACAAATGACCACTCACCAATCCCACATCTCGAAAAGCAAAAGATACAACACCCCACATAATTTTTTCCAACCTACACATCTCATGAAGGGGGGCTCGAACTCTCCTAAAAAATTGGAGAAGGATAAGATCATGGATCAAATTATGAATATAACAATGGACAATACACAAACCGACCTAACCTAAACCACAAGACAAGGCCTAAGCAAAATGGCCCCCAAATCCAATGCCCTATCCATTCCTCTATGATGATGATACACGCACCAAATTCAACTCCAGCGGTCTCAAGGCATCTTGCACTATTTCCTGAACTGCTCTGATCTCAACCAGGGACTAGATTTGCAAAGATCAGGAATTCCATTTGGGGCTGATCATACTGGCCGCAAGATTCTCTTGACTTCTACAAACCAAGAGATATTGTCCAACCAGATGCATGCTCACAAGGTTTTCAAATTTGTCTGACAAAGATTGGCACATATGTTCGGATCACACTCTGCATTTGAATTATACTGTACTGTACGTATTTTAGTGATGTCGTTGCTGTGATCTTTGTGTTTAACTCTTGCATGCCACTGGGCCTTCAGTTTATTTGGCCGCTTATTAATTTTTGAGCTTTGGTTTTATGAATTCTTATGGTCCTGCGAGATTTCCTGAATTTTTTTGTATGGCTGATGAAGACATAGCATTTTAGAAACATTATGAATCAAGACTAGAAATATTTTGAATAACACTACGTAGTTATATTTTATACTCCTCCGGTCCTAAATGTAAGACCCTTATACTACTATAGTATAAGAGTCTTACATTTAGGACCTAGTAGTATAAGGGTCTTACATTTAGGACCGGAATACTAATTTGGGGCATACTGAGGAGTAATTGAAAATCCTTATAACCTAACGTATATATTCACAATAATTGGAGGATTTCCTTCGTGTCTATTTCCCTTCATCCTTGATTCCAAAATAATTCAATATAAGACCCATTTTTACAGTGGCTGTCCCAATGATGATCCATCGGAATTATCTTGTCCTCCTCAAATGCATTTGATATATGAAATTGGATGTGGACTGGCGAAATTGTTGGGTTCAAATCCCTAATGTGCCAGGCCCGGCCAATTTATACTTATTCAAACCATTTCAAAAGTATCAAGTTAACATTGAAGTGTCCTGTTTTTGGACTGGGTTGAACTCCGAACCTCTGCCTAAAATTTGTTTACCTCCAAAAAAAAAAGAAGCACGAGGTTAATTCTTAGATCTTTTAAAACAAAAAGTTCAAGAAAATTCTACCCACAAAAGGAAAAAAGGTCTAAGAAAAGAAGGAGCTTATGTAATTGCACCTGCAGGTTGGAGAAGTTTAATTTGGTCAGGAAATAGTGATGACTTAATAGCAAAAGGAAGCCCTGCTACACACAGTAAACTTGATCTTTCAATCAAGTACTGTGTTTCCTAATTACGTCTCGTGGGCCATGCTCATATATTTTTGGCATGCCTTGGGAATATTATCCGTTGGCAATAGACACTAATCTCCACCGAGTATCACCTGTAAATAGGAAAGCCATTTTAACTATAGATTTGCCCTGTATATAGAGATTGAAAATCAAACCTGCTTCTCGTCAACGGGAGCTATCGTATATAAGTTGATGACTTTGACTGGAGTTAAGACCAAATTTACAATTAATGTTATGATTGGTAATTAAAGAAAAATATTATCCATTAGCTGTTGCTACTTATTTCAGATATTAGATTTTGTGTTATAATAAGATAGGTGATGTTATCACATTCAAACTAATTAAAGTTAATATAAACGCAACAAAAGAAATAATAAAAATAGAAAAAAAATTTATTTTGACCTACTTGAATTGGTTTCAAAATCCCATAGAATAATTAATAATAAAGTCACGGCATTATTTGAATGCAGTTTCGTTGAACCTGGCACAGAAATAATATGACAATATTGGAATAAACAGCTAGTTGAGATATTGAAGTCGTAGTCAATTTGGTTAAACATCAATGATGTCCCAGCGATGATTCCTCTTGTTATTGTATCAATGGCGTTTCTCGGTGGAGCCATGATATGAAGTGGCCAGAAGGGGAGATGCAAGATTTCAATCATTTTGTTTTGATATTTGGTTAATGTTGTGGGACATTTCTTTTTTGTTTATTTTCATTTTGATGAGTGGTAATTAATTACCTTTTTATTGTATTATTTATTATTGTTGTGAAATTATAAAACCTTTTTTTTCGTAATTTGAATTATTAACCAAGAATTTCGTAGATTGTCAAATTATATTTACTTCCGTGTTCCAGATAAAAAGAAGCATATTTTGTGAGCAAGGAATTGAAGATGAATGCTCCATTCTGTGGTGAATTAAAAAAATGAATGAATTCTGTTTTCACTGCTTCTTCTGTTTTATTTAATAATCTCGTTAATTTCTCCCCTCGTCCTCATATTTCTCATATTTATTATACTTTGTAGAGTACTCTTTTATTTCTTAATATCATTTTGCCTTATTATCAAAAAGAATGAATGAATTATAATTAAGATCAGAGATGGAGAAGGAAATATGCATGAATAAATCGTTTTAGCAAAAATTACAGAGGAAATATAGAGGAAGATGAAGATCGAACTTAAAAAGGGTCATAGAATTCACCAAAATAAAAAAAAATAAAAAGGGTCATAGAAAAATAAAAAATGAAGAAGCCATAGAGAAAAAGATCACATAACTTCTTCACACCTTCTAGGTGATGCGGACGCTCATAATACAATCCAACTTTGTTCTATTACCTTCTAATGACTTGGGTTTCTTTAATTTCTTGATCAATTCCTTCCCCAGCCATGTTTTCGATTCATCAAGTATAATTCCCCCACACTAAAATACTTAAATGTGGTGTTCCCTCACTTGGGTATTTACTTATGGTATGTGATACTTAATTTCTTTTACTCTCACTTCATATTAGCTTATCATGTGAACTACATGTCAAGTCCCTTCAACCCTTTCCCATAAGTTACAAATATCTCATTGGCTCATTCCTAAAAGTCAATTTAGTCCCTCTTCACTTCCCTTTCTGTGTGAATGTGATTGCAGATTTCGCTTCTTCAGATTTGGCCTCACAGATGGCCTACATGTGTGCTGACAGTGGCAATCTCATGGCGATTGCTCAACAAGTCATCAAGCAAAAGGAGCAACAAGAGCAACAACAGCAGCAGAATCAGCATCAGAGCCATAATCACCACCACCACCACCATCATCAGCAGCAGAGTCAGCAGCAACAGCAACTTCTGGGTATTCATTCAATCGCTCTTCATCCATGGACGAACACTCCTCCTCTGGGTTTTGGCCTCGCCGGAGCTGATTTCTCCGACCCCTTTCAGGTTGGGTCTGGCCCTGACGCCTCTGAGTCCGGTTTTCAGTTTCCTCATCTGGATCCCCATCACTCTACTGGGTTTAGATTTTCTGATTTCGCTGCTGATGCTGGCGGCGGCATTTGTAAAAACAGTTTGGTCTGGAAATGAGCACTGATCAATAGCACTTGACAGAATAAATTACTGATTGTGACATATATTGCCATTATCTTTAAAGTCTTTGTTAGAATTAACCAGCTCTATGTAATTTACTCCCTATTCCTTGTCATTGCGAGGTTCAGAGGTAGAGACGTGAGAGGATGGAGAATAGTGACGGTGTGGGTGGAGGAAGGTGACGGAGCCAGTCCAAAAATGACGGAATGGTGAAGCGAATCCGATTGAAGTGAGTCTCCCCTCCTTAAGTATCGTCCTCCCCCTTCCAAGCTTCTCCCTTAATGAATTGAACTAAACCCCAAATCTGAATCTCCTTATCAAAACGCACCGCATCTACTGATCCTCTTTGGTCATGTTGCAAATTCCATTCTGCAGTTACTTTGGTCCTTGGATATTAATTTCTGAAATCTTCAATAAATCTGTAATAATTCCCATAAAATGATGTAATACCAAATATCCAAAAATAGATAGTAATTAGTGCAATTTAACTCATAAAAGATAATAAAACCCCCAAATAATCACATATAAAACATAGTAAAATATGGGTTTATCACTTCCGCTTCATGCTTCCTTTTGCTTGCTCATTATCATCTATTAGGGTTGGTTAAGGGAGGGTGAGATTTGATAGAATCTCAGTAGCAAATAATTACCCATATGTATGCAAGGCAATTACTTCTTGGATGACATGCTAGGCATTAAAATGACATGCTTTTATGCTTATAAAATGCTATGCTTTCATGCTCAATATTTTATACATGCATGGCCATGAATTCTACAAGAAACAGAGCCACATTTCATCAAGCATATATCAAAGTATCATTAAGCAATATCAATGCATAAGCATCTATCTCAAACACACAAACAGGATAAGTTCGCTACTTTGTAGCTTTAAGTTTCCTCTTGTCCTCTTTGGCTCCATTTTTCTATTTCTCTTTCTTAATGTCTCATGGCCCTAAATACATCAACACGTCATTACCATTTATTCATTAGAGCCATGGTAACCAATAATATCAATACTTTGTTCTCTTTGAACTGTATTAACTTTTAACTTTTGAGCTTGATTTCCAACCTTTCTAAAATTAATTCCACATGCTATTTTCCTATAACTTTTCATGCAAAATTCATTCAAGCTTAAAATGTTAAAATACAAATCCTTCCTTTAGAACTAGCTTTGGCCAAAATACATAGGATTTTAGGGCAAAAATTTTGTTTTCAATTCTAATGCTTTTAAATTTGCTTTCTCACTTGTACTCTAGACAATTTTTTTATTTTAAATAGATTAGAAGCATTAAAATCATTAAAATTCAGCCCTAACTCAAACCTTAAGTCTAGCCAAAAATTACATAACTTAGGAACAGGTGAATTTCTTGCAAACTCAACAAAAACCACTTGAGTTTAGCTCTTTTCTACCTTTTAAGCTTTATTCTAACATCAATTACATATGTTCTTTATTTAATCATTTCATGTAGTATGTCCCTTAGGGTCTCAAGCTCTCAAAATCCAACAAAACCCCTAACCAAGCTCAACAACAACAAAGGGAATAAAAACTATATAAAAAAACATGAGCATACCTTGTCTTGAAGTTTGATCTTGCATAGTTACCCTTGCTCTTTCTTTTCTCTTTCTTCCTCTTCAAGTTTTGGCCTCCACCCTTTTCTCTTATGCTACCTGACAGGTTATGTAAATGGGAGGATAGAGTATTTATAATGTTGAAGTTACTATTTATCTTAGCAATCCAATTTACCTATACCATAATGATTGTCTCTTTCTATTAGTTTACTTGGTGTCATGTGTTCTCCTCTTAATTGGTCTACATGCATGCTACTTACTCTCTTGCCATTGGTCCATATGCATGATGACTCAATCCCCCTATTAATTGTGTCATCGATTACACAATGACTTAGCATCTATAATAATTGCGCTTGATGACTCACACGCTGAGTAAGCTTTCTACCATCTTCTAGTCAATGAGGGGCATCCCCATGGCATCATAAAAGAGGAAAAGAAAGTATTGGGAAGCTTTTTTGATCGGCTTCTACCTATCTTATCTAAATTACCTCTTATTGGTTACTTTTTCTCTCACATGTTTTCTTAAGATATATAGCCAATGTAAATTCTCCACTATGGTGCCATTAAAGAGAGAAAGAGAGGAAAGTAAATAGCTTCTTTGACATGCTATCAAATCTTTCTGGGTCACACAGTAGAGATTTTATTAAATAATTCCATTTCTTCCAAACATGTCTCTTAACAACTTGTACGACTCCATTCATGTCCCTTCATCAAATTTGTGTTAAAATAAGGAGGAAAATTGGGAGAAATTTGTGCTCCCTCGTACCCTTAACTATTCCTCCATTTATTTTATGATTTTACATCATATTAGGTACTTTTTTGGGTCCTGATTTACCTGAGAATCTTGGAACATGTTTTGGCACCCTTTTTTCATCACAATTAGCCTCATCTAACATTATATAACATGCATAGAGAGGAAATGATACTCTTTCCTTTGTTCTTTTATTAAAATATTTAATGATATTTATTTCAGAGCAACTTGACTGAATTCTTTCTACTAGTCCATGATTCTGAGAATTTGTTTGTGGGTGCCAATACTAATTCTTTCATCACAAGAAATTTCTCTAATTTTTCTCAAGTCAAAAGTCAACCCATAGACAGTTTATTTTTGCTTTCCTTGGATAGTATATAAATAGGCTTTAAGTTATGTTAAAGCCAACTTCTTTACTTTCTCGGGATGGAATTATTTTTAAAACCTATGATAATTCCTCAAGTATTTTTTTTTATTTTTTTCCAATTATCTGAGGCCTTCTCATATTTTAAATAATTCAATTTTGTCTAATATACATAATTAGCCAAAACCCTGGGAATTTCATTAATTTGCTCCAGGTGTATTTTCATCATTTTTAACCTGATATAGGCCTTCAAATCTCATTTCCCTTTTTTCTAGAATTTTTATGAAATATTCGGGCTTACTTTCATCACTGCTTAATTTCTAGCCTAAAACTTTTCAAATTTACATTTAGATCTCTCCTTGGGTTTAACCTCAGGAATCCTTGCACCAGTGGCCTAGAATATGTGTTTAGAAGCATTAAAATTAAAAATAAAAATTTTGAATTCTAAGGGTATAAATCTAAGTTCATATATAGATTATACATGAAAAACATATAGAAAAAACATGTGAGAAGTAAGTTAAAGAAGATGATACTAAAATCCTAAGATAAAGGTTAAAGGGTTAGGGTTTTAGGTTTAAGTGTTTAATGGAATTGTTTGAATTGATTGGAATGCCATTGTTATTGTTTGATAGGCATTGACATTGAACAAGAAAAGGCTCAAGGACAAGGAATCAAGGAATCAAGTTTCTTAAGAGGTAGCAATAACTTACAATTTTAATATTGAATTGCATTGGTTGTTTTTGTTATGTTTATATACCATGATATGGTTGAGTTATGGATGACGAAATATGTTTAACTCCTTGCATTGATGCCTTGGTAAATATTTGTAGTTGAGTTTTTGAATGATATATTATGTGCTCTCTTTCCATGGTATGTTAATGGCATGATAATGCATATAAATACATAAGTTTAATGTTTATATATGACATGAACTAACCTTGCATTTTTAATACTATGATTGTTATGCTTTGCTACAAGGATTTCTTTGAAATCTCACCCCCCTTTATATGAAATTGATTAATAGGGGTTGGCTCATCAAGGGATAAGGGATAGAATGTAGATACTTGAAGAGTTATGTTTGAAATATTATGCATTTCACTTGTTATGTAATTATAAGAGTTATGAATTTAGGTAAATGTTATGTTAAATATTTGTATAGATGATGCTTGTACCTCTTGAGAGGTGCTATAGTGTTTGATACTTGCTAGTTTGGATGGCTATGAATGAAGATGGAAGATAAGGATTCAATTTTATAAGTTAAGGTAATTAAAAAGGGTTTTTTTGCCTATAAAACCCTAATTTTTGGCCTATAAATTTTTTAGGCAAATAATGGAATTCGACCATGAAATTTGGTGAGCTTAAAGTTCACTTTCTAAGCTTTAAATGGGGTGATAGATAACTAAATTTAGAGTTGTGTACAAAGGGTTACAAATTTTTGAAGTTATGGTAAAAAGCTGAAAAATTAAAATTGACCAAATTAATAGTGATTTTTATAAGCAAAATAGGGCCCGAATGGAATGAGTAATGGAACAGTGACTATTTTTCCTATGTAGAGGATTGAAAGAACTTCAAATGGAACTTAGAACTACCTTATTTGATTTTTTTGGAATTATTTTGAATTTTCAAAGTTGGTAAAATTTTTAGGGTTATCAAATGAATAGTAACCCGAGAATAAATTTTTCAAAGTGAGGTTTTACCATGTCTAATATCATATAATGTAGTTCCAATTTTGGCTCCATATATGGTCTAAAATTGAGGTGTTACATGTGGTCCCCATTAGAATCCTCCATATCCCTATTTGGATCCTCCATGTTCTTGTTAGGATCCTCCATGTGCTTGTTAAGAAATCAAAGTAAGCTACATAAGTAAATTGCAATAAAATGAATGAAATAAAATATCTAAAAGTAAATGCAAAATTGCATTGTATAATTTTATTGTTAAAGTCATACTTTAGGTGTTACCCCATATGTCTTCTAATGATCATCTCTAGCAATATATTTATCATCATCTACCAATTCTACTTTAAGAACAAGGTCGTGTTTCATCAAGATTCAAGGTTGGATCACTATTCTTTTATATTTTTCACTTTGTAGTATACTAGATACTTTTTTGTTTGTTAGATTGTTGCCATAAAATACTTGTTTTGCTTTACTTGATAAAATAAAGGCCTAATCTTTATCACTAACCTTATGAAGGTCAGCTAAGGTAAATTTAAATTGTTGATATATTTTAATACCATTATTGTTGACCCTCTTACATTTGAAGATTTTAACTTTAAATTTGGTGTAGTTTATCTCCTATATCTCTCCAATAACTCCATAATAAGCCAGGGAAGCCAATTCGAGGGTTTTTTTTTAATCTTTCGAACTAGAGAAATGCTTTACTTTAGCTACCACTATTACTCTACTATTATGCATAGTACTTTTGTCATCTTGAGCTTTTGTTTAGAAGGAATACCTATTTATGTTATATCTACTCCAAGTAATAACCTCAAGATGAGGTCCTAAGCTAACCATTTTGTTGTATCAGAAACACTTGTCTCGCTCAAAATCTTTTCTTTGAACTATGCTATAAATTTCTTATTATGCTTATTAGAAATCTGCATATCACTTTCTTTGGATGCTTATCTTTTAAACTTTTTTTTTTTATAATCATCTAAGTATAACTAAACTTCTTCTGTATTATTGAAGATGTATAATTATGCTTGTAACACTTCTTCACAACACATACTTTTCACTGTAAGCCCTCGTGTTCCCTGCCCATTCAAAATATACACTCTGAATCTATTCCTGGATCTATTCCCCGGAGTACCCTAAAAAAAGGGAACCTTTCCTCTCCCCAGCCATTTCGTCTTAAGAAGATGTGAAAGCGCCTCTCTCTCTATAAGAACGGTGCGTTCCGAGGTGTGAAGTGGGAGAGAAGGGATTTCATAATTGGGGTTTTGAATAAGACGACCTTTTCATTTTTCATTCTTATTACTTTTTCAATACGAGCCATGCACCCAATCAATATACACTCTGATCTAATACGAGCCAACCCACCAGTTGTGGTTTGGCACATAGCAGGCTCAAGGACTGATTGGCCAGTCCTAAAAGGACCGACTTTTGGCAAGCTAATATTTTACCAACCTTGCTTATCATATATAATCAACCATGGGATGTTTTGGTATGTTATATCTGCTCAACAAAAAGGAGCTTGCGTAAATCTAGTACCATGTCCTTAAAAACACTTGTACTCAAACCGGCAGCATCTATGCAAAGGCCACCGTATATATAATTAGACACACACACAGACTCACACCGCATTATTTTGCAGAAGATTTGCCAATGGTAGCCTTAGAGATTAATCATGTAAAAACTACAGACCAAATTCTATTAAGAGGCATATATTCTAACTTGCTGTGAACATGTCCACATTCTCGCTAGCTAGCTTTATGCGGAAGAATTTTGTAAGCCTTATTATAAAGTCTCAAGGAATTACATATATAAGTTTGCCAAAAAAAAAAAAGTCAGTTTAAGCAACTTCTGATTTTTTGCTATGGGTTTTTTTTCCTCTTCTTCATTTAGCTCATGCACTTTGCCTATCTATCTCCCTTCATTTCTTAATTCTAGCTAGCTTTTTTATTTCAAGAAAAGGCATGCTAAACCTACTCCCAATCCCAAAGAGTCGCATCAAATTCTGAACAACATTTCGAATCCTAGCTATAAAGACATACATACTATAAATGGATTTTTCCTTTGAGAAATTGAGGTAAACTCGACACATACATGGTTTTTTCAAAGAGGTGAAAAAAAGTTTTTTCCTTTTTTCAGCCCAAATATGCATTTTATCAACTTGCACCTAATCCCTTTCTCAATCACCACAACCTTCCCCGATGCACCACCTTAATCTCCATGAAACATAACATATTCTGTCACACATCAAAACTACAAGTCACTATCATAATTAAACCCTTTACCCAACTAATCATTCATTTTCCACCTATAAAAACTTTCGTTTTGCAGTTTCATGGAATATGATTCTAGAATTAATTACCTTCTGAATTAATATTCCTTCTTTGGATGCTCCTATTCTTTTGTGAGACCACTTAAAATTTTTCTCACTTGGTCCTCCTGATTTAAGCTTAATTCTCTTTTCAAAATTCAGTTTTTAATACATGGGGTTTATCAATAAATATTTGGAATTATTATAGCCACCTATAAATCCATATTCCTTCCTTTGCTCTATATGCCTAAAAGAAAAGAAAGAAAAGAAGAAAAGGGAGGTGGTGAGTAAGAGTGGAGATGGGGCAATGAGCTGATTCTTGGGAAGACGTTTCACCTCTTCAAAGAGACAGAGTTGGGAATTTAGCTGTTGTGTCAAATTTGAGTGCCCTTAACGCTATATATTCCCATTTTTACAGACACATACCTACGAACTAACCTTACAATTATGTATTCTTCATCTCCAATACATTCTATTCATTCCTTTCTTTTCACATTGCCTTTTGAATTATTTGATCGCATTAATTATTTTATTAATATCTAAAATTGACTACGACTTCAATATCTCAACTAGCTGTTTATTCCAATATTGTCATATTATTTCTGTGCCAGGTTCAACGAAACTGCATTCAAATAATGCCGTGACTTTATTATTAATTATTCTATGGGATTTTGAAACCAATTCAAGTAGGTCAAAATAAATTTTTTTTTTTTTTATTATTTCTTTTGTTGCGTTTATATTAACTTTAATTAGTTTGAATGTGATAACATGATGTTTTTCTTAACTTGAATTACTTGTCATTTATAAATTCATTCAAGTTTAATTTTTTTACTTTGCTTATTTGACTGTGCTAGATTTGAGCATTGTTAAATCCAATTCGAACTCGAGATTTCATATTAAGCGGCCAAAATCTCTTTTACTACGACATCTATTGGTTTATTCAAGTTTGATTTTAATTAGTCACTTAGCTTAATTTGTGATAGATTTTCTTTCAACTTTAATTCTTTTCCCGATTCGTTGGTTCTTTTTCTTGTATGCTTTCATTTTTCAATTTTATGTTTGTGCTGTTTTTGCATTCATCTCTTTACTTTTTTGTATTAATTATTTTATTTTATTTTACTGACCAGTGTGATTTTGCTGAATAGCACGGAGCATACATATACATAAAATAAGAATTTTCTTACAAATTTTACAGCAGCGACTTCTGGTTTAGCTTGAGGCCATAGGCCTAAATTAACATCGAATAAAAGAAATTAAAAAAGAAAACAAGAATAAATTGTTCAGAACTATTAAAGCGGTGCATTAATTAGTAGCTAATAAATTAATTTCGGAAAAAATTGGAAAAAAAAGTCTTCCATTAAAAATTTATTGGTAAGAAAAACATAAATCAGAATATCGATACTTTGTATAAAATTTGTTCAGATTTTTTTCACCAATCAACTTTCTAATAGCTTTCTCTTCATTTTTTTCTTAATTTCATGGTATGAATAACATCATTCAATCTTCAATGAGTTGTACACATTTAATCCATATTTAATACCATAGGGAATCTATTGCAACATTAAATAATAGATGATGATACTTCTTCAACGTGTTTTGATTTTAGCTTAGGGCGCACGAATGTTACAGTCAGCGTCGTCTTCAAACGAAACGGCAACTTCTTCTAACATACGACACCTCCACGAAAACGCGACGCCGTCTTTTTCGTATTATTTTTTTATTCGTTAAGCGACGGGTCGGGGTGGTGCGGCGATTGGGTCAATTCATATTGACGATTGTATGACGTGGAGGTTTATTAGTGGTTGGATGGTCGAGAGGTGCAGAGCGGTGACATGATTACGAGCACAGGTGAGCGAGCCGACACGTCTCGGTGAGCTTCTCGAAGAAGCCACGCAAACGAGAAGAAGCTTAAGAAGGAAGCTTCTTGGTTTTTTGTTTGGCTTTTGCGTTTACCTTTAACGTATAGGAGTTTTCAGGCCGCAAATTAAGAAATGTTTTGCTGGCCAAAAAACAAAAGAGAGAAATGTTTTTTTCCATGACTTATAAATAATTAAATATCATTCTGCATGGTGTAAAGTTAGGAAAAAAGTTTTGTAATGATTTACTCCCTACAATGTAATACTACTGTTTAGGACATTTTTTATGTGTTATTGTTTCAAAATGTAGTACATGGCATGGGTTTAAGAAATATCTTTCTTTCTTTCTTTCTTTTTTAATATAATATCTTTCTATTTTACATCTTTCAAACGCATAAAACTGGTCTAATTCATGTGTATTGATACTGATATACTATTCATGGTATTTAATATAAGAGCTAAATTATTAATTCAAATATATTAAAAAATTAGTTAAATTCATTTTTGATAATAAATATATGTTAGCTGTCTTAAACTACTCTCTTTCATTATTTGAGTACTGAAATTAGCTCTTGGTTGGAAACCCTTACATTCAACATAGATATTTTGCAAAAAAGAATTATAAATTTAGGTGAGATTTTATATTTAGGAATAAATTATCAATTCTATAAATAGCTTTCATGTCAAGGAACACAGATAATATTGATATTGATGACGATGATCTAAGTCTTTTCTCAAGCCAATGAAAAGGGAGGATTTTTTTTATTTATTATTGTTTTAAATATAAGATTTAGTTTGTAGTATAACCAGATGTGACAATAAGTTTGATTTTTGCCATTGGTAACCCAGTGTAATTGACTTTTCTTGTACAACCGATGATTTTTTCATGGTTTTGTAGTGTTTGGCAATATCTAAACTCGTCTTTTCCCCTGCAATACAAAATTTAAAAGAAATGAGTTTTATTGCTTGCAAGTTATATATTAGTATTGAAGATTAGGCGAGCCTATCTTTTGCGATGCTATGTGCATTATATAATTGGAAAAAGTGATGTTTTTGTGTATTATCTCGATTCCATTTCATCAAATTAAAACTTATAAATAATACAACTTGTTTTTTTTTTATTTTCCACAATTAAACACCCTACGCACGCAAATATATGCCAGATTCAAGCTTGGCATCTTACTGTGGGTGATATTGTTATTGGAGCAACTTACCGTTGACAAGTAATGTAATTTGTTACAAATTTGGTACTCCTCCGGTCCTAATTATAAGACCCAATTGACTTATTTGAGGAGATTAAGAAAGTAAGTTAAGTTGGTTATTTATAATAAATAAGTGTTGTCATTCCTAAAATATCCTTGCTAATTAAGTATATTGGCTAAAACTATCATTATTAGAATGATTATCTTGGAAAAAGATACATAAATATAAGAGATAAAATAGATTGGGGTCTTATAATTAGGACCAAATAAAAAATCAAATGGGGTCTTATAATAAGGACCGGAGGAGTATTTGATAATGAAACTGATTTTAATGTTTTTTCATCTATAACCATTTAAGGAACCTTTTATCTCATTGTGTTGATCTCACAAGTCATATCCATAACGACTAAGAAGTCTTCCTTCTTTCCTTATTATATTAGTCAGAAAAAAACCATTTATTTTTACCCGAAAAAACGAAAAGAACAATACTTATATCAAATTGTTTATATCTATTATGTCAAGTTCTCCAATCACATATACACATGTATCCTATTTAAAAGTATTAATATTTAATAGTATTTAATTATAAATTCACATGAAATAAAAATTGACACATGTTAATGTATTATTGAAAAACTTGACATAGTAAATATAAAAAACTGAACTTAAGTTTTTTCCAAGGGAAAGCCCATTTATCAATAATTGAATAATTAAGTTTTTATTCACTTATTTGTATAATATCTGTAGCTAATTTTAAATTAATGACAATTTTTAAATTAGAAACACATAATTAATTGTTATGATGGAGGATTGCGAGGATAAGCCTGGAGAAGTTGTTCTACACGTAAAGGAAGATCTTGCTGAAGAAGGCGGCTTCAGACTTTTCTCTGTCTTTTCTTTTATTGGTTGATTGTCTATTATAATTATTAAAAATAAAAGTTCATGATAATTAGTATCTGGGACGTTCTAGAATTTTCATCCATAGTGGGCATTTTCCTTCGATCAATTTCACCATGGAAAAATGTTTTAAAAATATGATAACTTGAATAAAAAAAATCACCAAGTATCTCGTATGAATGTCATAAAATAATTAATATAATTAAAAAATTAATAAAAATTTGCACTATCATGAGCCATATAATCATTGGACGGTAAGGTTATAGGACGGATCTAGAGGAGGCAACAATTGGTTGCTCCCTATAAGGAGGGGAAAAAAAACCAAAAACACTTCAATTGGTCTTAGAAAAAAACTGTGTTGCTAACTCATACAAAATTTTAAAAGAGTACATTTAGCCCTACGCTCCATGTTTTGTTTTCAATTTGGTCCCCGATCATCATGTCTTAAATATGTTGTGCTGCCAATAGGCAATTTGTTAGAAAGATAAAAGATTACCTAAGATGAGTTCATTTGCACGTAGTTAGGTGTGATCAAACGCATAAAATTATTATCACTACTGCTAACACTCGCATTCTCTTACTAAAAAGTGTAATATAATTTGTCATAATTTTTTTTTTTTTAGTATAACTCAGAGTATTCTCAAGTCACTTTAAGTTTGAAATTAATCTATGTCGAGCAAAGAATGTTAAGGTTAAAACCCTCATAACAAATGTGTTTCTTAGAATTCGAACTTATATTTTGCTTCTTACGGGGATGAAATCGCTTATTATTTCAACCAACAGCTTATTGGTAATTTGTCACAATTTTAACTATCATATTGTCATGATTAAAAGTGAACCATGACAATTTCAAATGTGAAAATCACACACTCATGCACATAAAGAGCAAGATGAAATAAAGACACATACACGTATGCAAATATTTAATATCGGGCTCGAAATGGAATTTCATCCAAATGTAACGGATCGTGTTACTGCCAAGACAACTAGCTTTTCATATTTCTTCCATTCTTTTGAAAAAGAAGAGAGCTTCATGACTAAAATTGGAGATATATGTGACTTCTTTTAAAAGAAATATTCTTAGGACAATCACCTTGTGTAGGGTGTGAATTTGAACTTCTTTCCTCTCGTATTCGTTGTCCTTATATTTTGATGACTATGATATTTCGTTGGATGTGTGGTATTGATTTGTGTTTCAACAAGTAATGTGAACGTTTCACCCTGAAAGAGAGAAATTGTAACCGTTATTGCCCACATTTTGTCCAATTATTAATTATTATCTTTTTTTATATCCTATTATTAATTATTACTAATTTATTATCACATAAAGTAATCTCTGACATTTATAAGAACCATATTTTGCTACATTGTCATAATGAGTTATCTCCTTTTGAAAATGGCATCTTATTATCATGATTTACCACTGCAATTTTTTTTTTTGAGCTCAAGGTATTCACCGCTATGATAATGATTAATTAATCTTTTGGCACCGTAAACCTCTCCAGGGGGCTTTAGTGCTCGCCACAAGCTAGGAATATAACCATTGACTAAAAAACCTAACTCAGTACTAACTATGCTAAGATTTGTGGTTTCACCACTGAAAAAATACTTTCGTTATTATCATATGTTGACTTTCAAATGGAGAATAGTTGTTATGGTCAAATTTCAAATAATAATGCCCCACAAATTATTAATAGAAAAATACAAGGTTCCGAATAAAATTTTAGGTAAAAATTCGAAACTTTTAAATATATAATATCATTCATGTGGTCTATATTATACACTCTTTTAGTCTTTAATACAAGATTTATTTAACTAATTTAATTAGACTAAGAAAATTAGCTAAGTTAGTTAATTATAAGAAATATGACATGTTTTTTTAAAATACCATAATCATCTTTCTTAATATCCTATCTCCCTCACTTACTTGTATGGTTGAGGAGTATCGATGGGAGTAATTTAGAACAAATTTATAAATATAAGAAATAGGTCTTATATTTAGAACCAAAATTAACTTAATAATTAGATCTTATATTAAGAACCGGAAGAGTAATAAAAGGTTTAATATATATAGATATATATAAAGGTTCGATACTTGGGCATCAAGAAAAAGAAAATCATAAACCAAGTGGTCCCGTATTTATGACATGCCCCATAACCAACGCGTTGAAAATTTTACCCAATCAGTTGGATTAAATAAAATAATAGTTATTTTTTTAAATAAGGTAAAGGTAGATATAGTACTACAGAATATTTTGTAATACATTCAATATCCTAAAGTATTTTTTAGATGTATCTAGCTCCGTAATTTTTTTTTTTTGCTTTGATTCTAGATGCACCAAAAATATTTTTAGGTGCTACATGTACCTAAAAAAATATTTTAGGGTCTTGGATAAACAAAAAATACTTCAAGATGTTACGTGCACTTACAAAATTACTTTAGGCTATTAGATGCACTCACAAAAAATACTTTCGCGTGCTGAAATTTTTTTGGCCTGAATTTCAGAATTTTGGATGCACTTTAACCCTTTTAAAATAAAATGTTACTCTTCCGGTCCTAAATATAAGACCCCTTTCGTAGTGTATTACACCAGGAAAGGGGTCTTATATTTAGCATAGAACAGTAATTTTATCAAACAGAAAAAAATCTTAAATTTTTTTGTCGAAATTATAAAAACTACATCTAATCTAACTGTTTAGATATACTTGTGTAGGCTTCTTTCCCCCTATTACATGCTACCTTTTTATTAAGTAGCATTAGTTTCTTTATAATATCCTTTTAGTTTATATTCCTATTTCAATAGCTTTAAATATGAAAAATATAATTTAAAATTGTAAAAAAGTTTTTAATTTATTTTCAAGCAAAAAATTTATATTAATAGTAATGTAAAATATAAAACCGTATTAAAAGCTATAGTATTATTAACAAGCTGTAGCCATACTTTTCATTACAAGTTTTTTCCCCAGACACGTGGGACCTGTCCTAAGTCCTTAGAATTAACAGCTATATTTTTAAGTTATAAATTCAAAGTATATTTAGAATATGTTGATTATTACAAGATTGGTCATTAAGAAGACATTATAATTTTTCAGAAATTAAATTAACTTTACACTAAAAATTTCTCAAAGACATATGGTAGAGCGGGGCCAATATATCTGATTCCTCATCTGGTTGGTGTCACAAAAGTATTCAGAGAATTTATGAATTTCCATTTACAACTTTACTAAGAAAATCCATTGTATTTTCAAGTTATCATTTTACGCAAGACATGACCAATAATAATAATAATATTCTGCAAAGACTCGTCAGTCTTTAATTTGTCGATCTAGTCAAAGTCTTTTTGTGGAAATTGCCATCTCCACATTATCTGATATACCAAAGCATTGTCAATGCGAATAAATTGATCTTTTTGATTGGCCGCGTCAATAGTTCTGAAATCGATTGGATTGGATTTTACATTAGTTTTTCCTAGCAGAATCTAAAAATGACATCTTTTTGAATCAAAATAAAAATGGCAGCGTACCTATGCTTTGTTGCTTTAATAATTTTGTTTTATTAGATTATGTGCTGTTTCCACATAAATATTTCATTTACATATAAATTAGTGTCTTTTTCTTGAGTATTTTGGATCAAAGTGACGCCAAAAATGTGTAATACAATGTGAAGGGTGATTGGACAGCCCATAAAAGATGAAACTCCTATATCAACATCTAGGTATTCCCTTGCTTCGATTCAAATATTTTGAATTATGCACATAAAGTATCTTTTTTATATGCACAACCTTGAGCCACGTAACAAGTTTATTCCTATCTTAAATATAAGATATCAGTTTATTTTGCCTTTCAAATTTATAATTTTTTACCTAAAATATTTCTATCAATTATACATAATAAAAATGTTTTTATTAAGAGATAGATACAATGCGCATGATTAAAAAATGTATTTTAAAAAAACCAACATGTATTTGTTACAAGTAATTTATTTAACTAATTTTTTTAATTTTCATAAGTTAATTATCTTTATCTTATATTACTACTGTATTTTGCCATCTTACTTGATCAAATAATTAAATTTGAAGACTAGAACAATCTACTAATAGACAAAAAATTTCAAGAGAAATGAGCAGTGTTTGGCCGTAAAGGAAAAACTAAACCGAATGACTATATGATTTCATATGAAAAACGATGGGCAAAATATTTATGTCCGTTATCGCATATCTGAAAAAAAGGCTTTTTTCTGTATTATTAATCGGGGTCCCTTTTTTTTGGTGGTCAAAGCTATTAATCATGTTTTATATTTATCAGAAAGTGCAATGTATAATATTAAACGGCCACCCCAATGACAATAAAACCTTTTAAGATTATATATACTATCATTCTTTTACCTAAAAATTGTACTATAGACATTTAGTTTACGTATAATTATTTTAGTATACAAAATTTAGTTATATTATAAAATTCTCTTAAATAATATATATGCAAGTTAGTCCTCCATTCATTTTGGAAGAACATGTAATTAAAAAGAAAAGAGAAAAAAAAAAATAACAATTGAATTTTAAAATTCTAATTCAAGAATTATTACAAAAATAGTTTGTTATTTGCTTTTCGAGTGTAGTTATTTTTTCTACAAATGTAGTAACTAATACTAATGTGAAATTTTAAAATTCAATAATCATTTTTTAAAGATTTTTCCAAAAAAGGTTATAGTCTATTACTTTTACTTTTAGTAATTAATTATTTGGTAATTGAATTATTAATTTTAAACATTTAATGTTAAAATATGAATAAATATAATCATTTACCAAAGGATAATTAAATTATTGGTCAACTCAGACTTTGAACTTAGTCGATGAATTTTGTTTTTAATAATTTGCATTCTTAAAATTTACAATGTTGAAATTTGCTTTCGAGGGTGGGAGACCAAAATGCCTCCCAGATCTACAAATCATAATGCAGGACCTTAAGGTCATGAAATTGTTAGAAAACTAGCATAGGGCTAAACCTTATAGCAAAAATACCTACAAGCCCTCAATTCAAAAAAGAAAAGAGCAAAAAAATATCAATAGCATAAAAAGTAACAACTTTAACTTATCAAGTCACAATAACAACTAAGGCAATGACAACTAATTTCAATGAAATTTCTTGTTAAATATCAATGACAACGACAATTTAATAAGTAACAATTTTAACTTATTGAATGATATCAACTAAAAGAGGAACAACTAATTTCATTGGAGAGCAATTGAGTCATTTCGCAAAAACTTAATATCAAAGTAATAATCTCTGAATACTTCATAGTTATTAAGTCATTTAATTTTGAGGGACTATTTTAAAATTCTCATATTTCGGTGCTCCTTATATATTTTTATTTCGGTTAGTTATAATCAGAGAGTATAAAGGAAAAAGAATTAAATAAGTCCAGTTGGCCTACACAACTTTACAAAAAACAATGATTAAGCAAAATAATTGCATAAATAAGTGAAAGTTTTGAGACTTTTTGGTTACGTGAAGACAAGAAATTTTCACTTTGAGGTAAAAAGAAGGGTCGTGTTCAGAGGGGAAAAAGGAACCTTCAACACCATGTGGTTTTTAATAATTTGCATTCTTAAAATTTACAATGTTGAAATTTGCTTTCGAGGGTGGGAGACCAAAATGCCTCCCAGATCTACAAATCATAATGCAGGACCTTAAGGTCATGAAATTGTTAGAAAACTAGCATAGGGCTAAACCTTATAGCAAAAATACCTACAAGCCCTCAATTCAAAAAAGAAAAGAGCAAAAAAATATCAATAGCATAAAAAGTAACAACTTTAACTTATCAAGTCACAATAACAACTAAGGCAATGACAACTAATTTCAATGAAATTTCTTGTTAAATATCAATGACAACGACAATTTAATAAGTAACAATTTTAACTTATTGAATGATATCAACTAAAAGAGGAACAACTAATTTCATTGGAGAGCAATTGAGTCATTTCGCAAAAAACTTAATATCAAAGTAATTAATCTCTGAATACTTCATAGTTATTAAGTCATTTAATTTTGAGGGACTATTTTAAAATTCTCATATTTCGGTGCTCCTTATATATTTTTATTTCGGTTAGTTATAATCAGAGAGTATAAAAGGAAAAAGAATTAAATAAGTCCAGTTGGCCTACACAACTTTACAAAAAACAATGATTAAGCAAAATAATTGCATAAATAAGTGAAAGTTTTGAGACTTTTTGGTTACGTGAAGACAAGAAATTTTCACTTTGAGGTAAAAAGAAGGGTCGTGTTCAGAGGGGAAAAAGGAACCTTCAACACCATGTGGTGGTCATTGGCATGGGTAAGCAAACTCACAAAAACGACAATGAAAAAACAATTATTGAGTGAGAATCAATGACTTTTCATCCAAACATAGCAGCTGGGAAAACTTAATTATTTTGGATATTACATTTAAGTTACAGTTAAAAGTCTGTATATGAGATTTCCGTCAACGCAAAAAAGTGATGTGATTGAAAGAAGCGTTCGGCATTAGAAAACTTTTTTCCTCCCGGGGGGAATATTAAGAAATTAAAATAAATTAGTGTTTTCTGGATTTTTGTGTTTTTTGTTTTCTCAAGAAAGAACACATATACTGATTGTTTTTGACATCATTCATTTGTAAGTTTTAACGCAGAGAAAGCTTTTTTTCCTTTTCTTTTTTATTAATCATATATTTTTTAATTGGAAGTTTGTTTAAGACACTATCAAATATTAAATATAAACACTTTTTTAATGAAAATTTGAGTATTTATCTGTCGTTACGAGAAACCAACTCTTTTCACTAAAATTAACTATGGTTAGCCCCATATAGTTAGTCAGATAAAACTGTTTCCTTTTTGACTCCGAAACCCAAAAGTTATTGTTGTGTAAGCTCATGATACAAACCTAAATAAGAAGGAGCTTTTAAAGCTTTCATTGTATACACTCATTCCATGCACAAGCTGGCCCATTAAGCTAATAATTTCTTCCCTCTCTTTTTTCAACAATACTTGAACACAGACACAAACTTTAACCTGAAGATTTATTTGTTAATTTTTTTATAGTTGACAAATTATCATAAGATTCTGAATTTATTTGTTAATTTATGATTGCACATTGTGGTGGATGAACATAAATGTGCTATGTCTTTCAAATTTCTTAAGTTCGGTTTGATTATCAACGAAGAATTAAGTTAATGTATGTCACACTTCTAAGGAAAAATAAGATTGGACGATGTAGATTATATAATATGTGGATTTGAAAGGAGTTATACAGATTAAATTAAAGATTTTTTAATTACTGAAATTTATGAGGAAAAAATAGTGTGGTTAGTGAGTTAGTATAATCCATCAATCCAGACGATCAGGTTGGATTTTCCCAACCCATAAAAAAACGATTCAGTTGGGCCAACCCGTTTTATATACGCTTCAAGTTATCATATGGGACTAATGTGATTGGATCTAACGGAATTAGAAGTGTTTATATTTAGTACTCCTATCTTTAATATAATACTAATTTGATTAGATTAAGAAAGTTAGATAAGTTAGTTAATTATAAAAATATAACATGTTTTTTTCTAAAATACCATAATCATCTTTCTTAATATATTCTCACTTACTTGATTATGGTTGAGGGAGTATCCATATTCCATAAGGATAATTTAGGAAAAATTAGTAAATATGATAAATATGTCTTATATAGGATCAAAATTAACTTAACAATTAGGTCCTATATTAAAGACCAGAGGAGTATCTAATAATACTTCGAAGAAGATTACCTTTAATAGAAGAATTGACATGCCTTTAAAAAAAAAACTATAATCCTATGTAATTACATTCCTAAGTTTCCATCTTTCTATTTTACATGTTCGAAATTAGTTTATTTTAAGTGATTTTATATTGTATATGTGAAAACAATTTTATTTCGTGTGTAAAAGTTCTCTGTTTTTTTTTTGGATTGCTTCCGGCTGCCCACTAAATACTCAGGTCTGGCAGAATATAATTGTAATTCCCCAAATGACAAAGCACAGCAAGTCAATCATAGAAAACCCACCAGAAGATCATTGGCTACAACAAAACCTTAACTTGTGATTCTGGATATCATTAAATATATTCACATGATCAATAAGGGTTGGGTCTAGCAGAATGAGCTAGTCTCTCACAATATAATGAATCAAGGTTCGAATCCCTGTTAGAAAAGGTGCTCACATTTAATGCCAACATTGCCTCGAATTGGATTGCCTCCAATAGAAGAATACCTATGCTTTATCAATACATATATTCACATACCCATGGGATTGGGGCTAATCCAAGTGAACTAATGTGGTGAAACAATGTTTGAATTCTTTTTGAAAGTGGTGCTCGTATTTAATGTTCAAAGTGTCTTGAATAGAATTATATCCAATAAGATGATATTTATACCTAACAATATACACACACACACATAACATTCAGTCATTCACAAAGTGCATCCATTGTCTTACCAAATAATAAAAATGCATGCACAAAGGCTATAGACACCGTAAGAAAAAAGCAAAATAACAGGGCAAATCAATTCATACTTAGAAAACCATGAATTTGCATTATGAAAGAACTAGCTCAAGTAAACTTTTATTTCATATGTAAAAGTAATTTTTATCGGATTGCTTCCAACTACCCACTAAATATTCAGGTCTAACAGAATATAATTGAAATTCAAATTCCCAAAATGACAAAGCACAGGCAAGTCAATCATAGAAGACCGACAAGAAGATCATTAGCTACAACTAAACCTAATCATTAAATATATTCACATAAAATACCCATGAGATTGGGCTTAGTCGAACTGACTAGTTCCTCACAATGTAGTGAAATAATATTTGAATTCTTATTGAGAGTGGTACCCACATTTAATGCTCAAAATATATCGAATATGATTGTTTTCAACAAGAAGATATTTGTATCTGGCAGTATATATACACACAGAGACTCACATAACATTCACAAAGTGCATCCATAGTTGTCTCACCAAATAATAAAAATGGATGCACAAATTAAAGGCTATAGACACCGTAAG
Source organism: Neltuma alba (assembly GCF_004799145.2). NCBI lineage: Eukaryota > Viridiplantae > Streptophyta > Magnoliopsida > Fabales > Fabaceae > Neltuma > Neltuma alba. Next base: position 709,054 of record NW_021637298.1, read on the forward strand.
GGAAAAACAAAACAAAAAACAAATAACAGGGCAAATCAATTCATACTTAGGAAATCATGAATTTGCATTATGAAAGAACTAGCTCAAATAAACAACATAAACATGATATATTGACAAAACATAGCGCAATCAAGATCTTTTATTCATGCATTACTATCATTAGAAAGAATATGACCTACTACACAGTTATTATCATTTTGGTTTAGAGAAAACATAACTACTGGAACTTATATACTCCTTCTGATCCTTATTATGAGGCGTCTAATATAAACGAGAGTCTGCATTGTAAGTCACTTGATGGGGTATTAATTAAGTTTTTCTAATATCACCCACATTTAAAGTCATTAACTATAAGAGAGAATATAACACATATATAAAAATAAAACATGGGTAAAATCAGAAATTTATTTTATTTTTAGATAGACTATGGGATTTTGAGAAAGTTGGAGGTGGTGAAACGTGTTAAAAACGCCGTCTTTTTCGTATTATTTTTTTATTCGTTAAGCGACGGGTCGGGGTGGTGCGGCGATTGGGTCAATTCATATTGACGATTGTATGACGTGGAGGTTTATTAGTGGTTGGATGGTCGAGAGGTGCAGAGCGGTGACATGATTACGAGCACAGGTGAGCGAGCCGACACGTCTCGGTGAGCTTCTCGAAGAAGCCACGCAAACGAGAAGAAGCTTAAGAAGGAAGCTTCTTGGTTTTTTGTTTGGCTTTTGCGTTTACCTTTAACGTATAGGAGTTTTCAGGCCGCAAATTAAGAAATGTTTTGCTGGCCAAAAAACAAAGAGAGAAATGTTTTTTTCCATGACTTATAAATAATTAAATATCATTCTGCATGGTGTAAAGTTAGGAAAAAAGTTTTGTAATGATTTACTCCCTACAATGTAATACTACTGTTTAGGACATTTTTTATGTGTTATTGTTTCAAAATGTAGTACATGGCATGGGTTTAAGAAATATCTTTCTTTCTTTCTTTCTTTTTTAATATAATATCTTTCTATTTTACATCTTTCAAACGCATAAAACTGGTCTAATTCATGTGTATTGATACTGATATACTATTCATGGTATTTAATATAGAGCTAATTATTAATTCAAATATATGACCGGTTGGTGGAATGTTACAATAACAAGAGGAATCATCGCTGACAAGGAGATGAAATAACTTTTGATGTGAAATCTCAATAAGGTCCGAGTTGGTATTTGTGTAATTATCAATTTAGGAAGGGCAATGGGAAATTTGAGAAAAATTCTAAACAATTCCCAAAAAATAGGAAAATTATAAATTATAAGTTTTGAAAACTCAGTCGAGGCCCAAAAGGTGAAATTACAGTGAAATAAAATTATTGCGGAATTTCCCGTAAACATAGGTTTTCTAGGAAAATATTAGAAACTCAGACGAAAATAATTATTTTAAGTAGTTGTAACACTATCTGAAGGGAAAAAATCGAATTATTTATTTAATTTGTCTTTAAAAATTAGTTCATAAAAATTGACGTGGTTTAAAAATAAACCCCCTTATGATGACCGTTATTCTAATTATTATTACTTATATACAAAATTACATGTTTTTTCTTTAGTTTACACAAATTTTAATACAAGTTATATGATTTGTTTTATAAGTAAGGCTTACAATTTATGCACACCAAGTACGAAAGAGAATTTTAAAATGATATATAATCTGATCCAGAATATAAGTAATCTTCTTAAAAAATTATTTACTTAATAATATAAGTTACAAATATCTCATTGGCTCATTCCTAAAAGTCAATTTTTTATTGTTTTTTATGTAATACCTATTTGAGATTTGAGTATTATATAACAATAATATTAGCGATGAAGTACACCAAATGGTATGTTATCTTTGAAAATAGTTTATGAAAGATAAGATTGTCATCCAATTTACTAATTAACCCTTCCTAACATAAATCTCATAATTTCCCATCCTTAAGATCCATTTCTTGTCAATTAGGACTACTTTAGATGGCCTTAGATTCAAGAAGATCAAATCTGGAAATTTTGGTTCACGAGTATTGAAAGCTTCTTAAGTTAAATTTAAAGGAAAAATAGTTTCAGCAACCAATTCTAGGTCGAACAGTACCAGAATTCTACGGAACTTGAAACTCTTCCAAAAGTTCAACATTGTTTCCAGATTTCAAACCCTAACTTTGAAAAATCACCATAAATCGTACACATATCCAAATGAAGTGTTCTATCCATGGATTTAAAGCTTATAGAGTGTACGTTAACCATGCCAAATTTTACAATCAGATATGAATAGTAACTGATTCGAAATAGGCATCAAATCAGATGCTACAACCACCACATACCTTGATCTTGAAGCTTGAACTTAGGTGAACTTTCTCTCACTAGAAATAGCTCTTTCTCTCTCTAGATGCAAGAGCGGTAGAGTTTTCCCTATGGTTCCTTGCTTGGCTGAAAGTGTGAGGGGAGGGAGTGCCTATTTATAGCCAAAAATTTGGCTTGAATGGACCAAAATGCCCTTAGTGGCTAATAGAAAGGGTAAGGGCAATTTTAAAACTTCAAGTTGACTTTTGCATCATCATTGCATCATCTTCTTGCATCATGCTTACCTCAACCTTCTAGAAGATGCCAAGTGTCATAAAAGTGGTGGAGGAGATTTTTCATATAGGCGAAAACTGGTCAATTTGGTGGAATTGGTCATCTAAGATTAGAAGTGGGAGTTCGATCCGATGGAGATGAAGAATTAACTTTGAAGGTGTGGCATATCTTAGATGTATAGCACAAATTTGACGCAGGATAATTAAACCACTTGAAATCCCATTCATTGCCCCTCATGCGTAGGATTCCCGCCCTGCGACGATGGCGGACAAGCAACCCAATCGATGTAGCCTTCGGATGTAGCCTTTTGTTGCTTGGCCAAGCTTGAGCACGGCTGGAATCCTCCGCATGAGGTGCGTACACGCCGGTTTGGGGTGAAAGTCATTGATCCGGAAAATCTAGGGTACTATTCCTAGAATGAACCAAATATACACCCTAAAATCAAACTTGGAGACGGAGAATATACACTCTGAATAAACCAAAGAAAGGTTCCCTGCCCATCTATCATTTGAGATATCAGAGGAATGTATAAACCATTCTCGAGCAACACGTAGCTTATTCACTTCTGATGCCAAATAATAGGACCAAGGAGGTTGTTTTGCATTCATAACGAGTTGTCTAGCAGTATAGAAGTATATCAGTATAGAACACCGATATAGCTCAGCGTGTTAGATATTAACATTGTAATTCGTAAGATGTATCAACCGTGAGGATGCCTTTCCGCTCAGGTTTCGACGGGAAACACACGCTGGGGAGGTCCATGAATCCTTGGTACGCGCCACCATCCATCCCGCTTGCAATCCCACACACTTCCAGGGCCTAGATTTTCCGGATCAATGACTTTCACCCCAAACCGGCGTGTACGCACCTCATGCGGAGGATTCCAGCCGTGCTCAAGCTTGGCCAAGCAACAAAAGGCTACATCCGAAGGCTACATCGATTGGGTTGCTTGTCCGCCATCGTCGCAGGGCGGGAATCCTACGCATGAGGGGCAATGAATGGATTTCAAGTGGTTTAATTATCCTGCGTCAAATTTGTGCTATACATCTAAGATATGCCACACCTTCAAAGTTAATTCTTCATCTCCATCGGATCGAACTCCCACTTCTAATCTTAGATGACCAATTCCACCAAATTGACCAGTTTTCGCCTATATGAAAAATCTCCTCCACCACTTTTATGACACTTGGCATCTTCTAGAAGGTTGAGGTAAGCATGATGCAAAAAGATGATGCAATGATGATGCAAAAGTCAACTTGAAGTTTTAAAATTGCCCTTACCCTTTCTATTAGCCACTAAGGGCATTTTGGTCCATTCAAGCCAAATTTTTGGCTATAAATAGGCACTCCCTTTTATGACACTTGGCATCTTCTAGAAGGTTGAGGTAAGCATGATGCAAGAAGATGATGCAATGATGATGCAAAAGTCAACTTGAAGTTTTAAAATTGCTCTTACCCTTTCTATTCAGAGTGTATATTCAGAGTGTATATTCTCCGGATCTATTCCTGATATCTCAAACTTCTATATTTTTTATTCAAGTTTGATTTTAATTAGTCACTTAGCTTAATTTGTGATAGATTTTCCTTCAACTTTAATTCTTTTCCCGATTCGTTGGTTCTTTTTCTTGTATGCTTTCATTTTTCAATTTTATGTTTGTGCTGTTTTTGCATTCATCTCTTTACTTTTTTTGTATTAATTATTTTATTTTATTTTACTGACCAGTGTGATTTTGCTGAATAGCACGGAGCATACATATACATAAAATAAGAATTTTCTTACAAATTTTACAGCAGCGACTTCTGGTTTAGCTTGAGGCCATAGGCCTAAATTAACATCGAATAAAAGAAATTAAAAAAGAAATCCGATGGACTTTTGAGAGATAATTATTATCTAGAGGTCTAATGGAAAAGGTAAAATTACTATGGAAAAGAAAGGGGGTATGCCAATTACTAAACATATAAAAGCCAGAGGTACACAGTAACTAATCATATGGTTTTTAGTTTTTTGTTTCATCTTTTTTTAACGGGAAAATGACACATAAAGAAGCTTGAAAATATGAAATACTAATTTGGGAAGCTAAAGAAATGTAATTATAGAGAGGGAACTCCTTCTCAAATTGGAATTTTGAAATTTAGTGAAATGACAAGAATGCCTTTTGCTTTTTTTGTTTTTTAATGGAGCCTCCAATTTAAGTATTTTAGTGTGGGGGAATTATACTTGATGAATCGAAAACATGGCTGGGGAAGGAATTGATCAAGAAATTAAAGAAACCCAAGTCATTAGAAGGTAATAGAACAAAGTTGGATTGTATTATGAGCGTCCGCATCACCTAGAAGGTGTGAAGAAGTTATGTGATCTTTTTCTCTATGGCTTCTTCATTTTTTATTTTTCTATGACCCTTTTATTTTTTTTTATTTTGGTGAATTCTATGACCCTTTTTAAGTTCGATCTTCATCTTCCTCTATATTTCCTCTGTAATTTTTGCTAAAACGATTTATTCATGCATATTTCCTTCTCCATCTCTGATCTTAATTATAATTCATTCATTCTTTTTGATAATAAGGCAAAATGATATTAAGAAATAAAAGAGTACTCTACAAAGTATAATAAATATGAGAAATATGAGGACGAGGGGAGAAATTAACGAGATTATTAAATAAAACAGAAGAAGCAGTGAAAACAGAATTCATTCATTTTTTTAATTCACCACAGAATGGAGCATTCATCTTCAATTCCTTGCTCACAAAATATGCTTCTTTTTATCTGGAACACGGAAGTAAATATAATTTGACAATCTACGAAATTCTTGGTTAATAATTCAAATTACGAAAAAAAAGGTTTTATAATTTCACAACAATAATAAATAATACAATAAAAAGGTAATTAATTACCACTCATCAAGTTGAATTAGCTCACTAGCCTATGGTTGAGGGTAATCCACATAATTGAATACAACTAGCCTATTCATATTTTTACAAAACCGCTCATTTTAATTAGCTGCTAGATGACTTAGTGAGATCCCAATCTCAGATATTCTCATTCATATATATGGGCTACTGTGTTTCCTACCAAAAGTACATGCTTTGTTAATTTTGCCATATTGAAAACGTCTCGGAGATATTAATTATTATTCATGAAAAGGAAATTATGGAATATTGTGTGTTACACTTAGTCCTGGGCATCAAACGATGAGTGAGTATCCCGTTCGTATATATGCCGTGATTAACGTACACCACCGCTCCATACTTTTATGCTGCTTTTGCATAGTTTTCAAAAGTATGCATTTTTTGTCCCTTTCAAATTCCACTTGAAAATAGGTTTTTTTCCCCAGCACTTGAAAATTGGTTTTTAAAACTAATAGTTATTCTTTGAGACATTTTCATATTTATTAAATTATCTAGGCCTCAAATATACCTTAAAAATCTATCTTCTTCTTTTTTTTTGGATTTTCTAGAATTGTTCTGAATTTCTGGGCATTTTTCTATATTTATGTTTCTGCCCGCCATTGTTTTTTATTTGCACTTTTGGCCCTCACAGAATGGCTGAAAGTGACGTAAAGATAAGATGCGTAACTGTAATGCCTTGACGTAAAGACAAAGGTCATTTTCGACCGGGGCAATCATGTCATTATTGACCCGGGGGATCAGGTCAATTTCGACCGAGGGATCACGTCATTATCGACCGGGGGATCATGTCATCATCGACCCTGGGGAAACTCACAGCTCTGTTTCGTATTTAGTAATAAAGTCTAAACCTGCTTGTTTACTTTTAACCATACTCGAATCCAAAAGTCTCCAAATATTTCCTCATTCTTCTTTCCTCTCTTTGCTTGAAGCAGCAAAATCAGTGGTGCCACCGCCATCGAATTCCGGCGAACTCAACTCAAAGTCATGCCTACTTCATTCACGTAAGTATTCAATGTTTCTTTGAACTCTTTATATTATTCGTTTCGTTTTCCATAAGTGCATATATAAATGTCACTGTCTCAAATGCATGCAAAGGAAATTCATCGTCAAATTAGCGTGCGTCCATTTTCTGAGTCGTCCTTTGTCCTCGATTCACCGTCGTCCATGGTGATGGGGTAACACGGTTTCTCAAGCTCTGTCTTCATCCGCAGTGTATAGTCTCAAATTTGCTCTTCCCATCATTCTCATTTGCCGCAATAAACAGAACTAATCCCACATACACTCCTTCTCTACTCTCTCTCTCTCTCTCTCTCTCAGCCTCCAGCAACAGCCATCAAACTCAAGTCCTGTCGTTACATCTACCGCCGTGCCAGAATATATGTACATATCTTGCTTCAATTTAACCTTTAATTTCTCGCAATCACAGTTGGTTCTTACTTTGTTTGGTGATACCATTATATGAAACTTCTAAGTAGTCTGACGGTTGCGCAGCTCAAACCCTTGGCATCCTGCTCTTGCGTTTCTCTTTGCAGCGACAGTGGCGATTGTTCAGATGGACTTCCCGAGTTCATCACCTTCAGACGAACACCCTGCAACCATATGGATTTGTATTATAGCCTTACTTTCCTATTCCCTTGCCTTTGGATATCATGAGAGTTGTCGGAGTCAGGCCTCAACAAATGTTACTTCCCTGAACTGCTGTGTTAAGATAGCTTTTACCTCAGGAAGTTTGGCTTACACTGCACTGATATCGGTGTTGGTTCGTCCTTCTCTCCAGCCACTTGTCTTCCTTGTGTGGTTAATGTTGCTACTCATATATTTTAACCACAAGAAAATCATAGAAATAATCTGCGAAAATATGGTTCCATGTTTCTGTGACCTGTGGAGGAGAATTCAAAGCAGAACATCAAGTTTGTATGAGCAATGGACGAGAAAGGAATGCGGCAGTGTCCCTGCAATTAGCCGGCCACCAGTTTAATTAGATCTTCATGGAGCCTTACGACTTACCATGCAGTATTATTTGCAAGACAATAATTTGTGTTTTTGGTACACATTATGTTTGTCATCGTTAGAGATATCAAACCTAGTTAAGATTTTGTATGAGTTAGTTGATGATCAAAGTGTGTGTATGTATATAGAGGGTATTAGGAAATGTGTTATGCATGTGTGATAATGTAATCCTCGAGGTTGACATATATAAGTCTTCTCTTAAATATCCCCAGGTAAGGTTTGTTGTGTTTACTTTTGATGAACTTGTAGTTTAATTCTTATTGTTTAACAGTCAGATGATGATATTGTGGGAAATATTTTATGCAGATTCATGTGAAAATTAAATTGTCCATCGTGCGGCTCCCTGTCATGTTTTTGTCTCCATCGATGTATGTCTTTTTTTTAAAAAAAAAAAAAATTGGCCAATAAATGAATGAATAAAACATAAATGAACAGTGACCCATTGTTATAGTTTATGGGCAACAGATCCTAATAAACCATTTTAATTCCTGGAAAAATCATTCAAAGGCATATAATCGTGGGTTTATACAACAAAGATGTGGAAACAGTAGCTGTGAAAGCATCATATCTCCCAACTGAAGAGAACTATGAGATCAACGGTGCGGAGAGTGAACGGCTGAGATTGTTAGGAGAAGATTTAGAAGAAGCAGGAAGCTTCGACGAGGCTGTCCGTGGCATTGGCTGAAATGGCGTCTTCCATGCAGTCCCATGTCCCTCAGCATCTCGCAATATTGGTAATTAATGCCATCTTTTGATTTGTTGCACTAAGTCAATTAGATTACCTGATTTAGCAAGAAAACTATACATGTAATTATTCTATATATTTCCAACATTTATGCATCGTAAAAAAGTTTATATAAATTTTGAAAAGAGAAATTTATGTGGATTACCCTTTTTTTTTCTAGAGAAAATTTTATATTGATTTTTAAAATAAAAAGATACTGCGTGTTTTTAGTAGAATATAAAATTTCTGGATTAATCTTAAGAATAAAAAATTGTATGATTTTAACTAAAGTTAAGAAGGTTTGAATAATTTTTTAATTCATATATTATATAAATGAACACTATCAGATAGACTTTTTTGTTTAATAAATGGGCCCAAGAAAAAATAGCAGGGCAAGTCCTGAGAGTGACCTGTTAAAGTCTGAATAGGCTAGTTGGTGGCCTAACGAAAATGTCTTGTACTGTTCATTAATCTCCTGCCCGCAAAGTAAAGACCAAGGTATCAAGAATTATCAGATCTTCATCAAGCCTTACACCTAATGAGATGTCAACATGTATAGGTCTTTTCTTAAATTCTCAGCCAGGTTTTATTGTTCACTTTTTAATTGGTTTGTAGTCTCATTTGTTCATCATTAATGAGACTTGCATCTTAACAGTCATATGATGATGCTGTGGGATGCTGTGGATCCTGTTTTAATATGCTTGTCGTGAGTTGAGAATAACGAAGATGCCCTCCCATTAGCGTATATTATTGTCCTGGTGAAAGTTTTTGCCACAGTCAAATATTATCCCTTTATTTTATTTTTTAAATTTTCTCTTTCAGTAACAGGGGAAAGGTTTTATGCAGATTTATAAACAAAAATCCTTGTATATGTTTAGCATAAATATTAGAAAACTGTTTATGGTGGTGCTTCTTGTCCTGTTTTGGGGGTATGGATGTATATGTCTTGGCAGTCTGATTAAGGTTAAAAAACTTTTTGACCAGTAAATCAATGAATAAAATATAAATAAATAATGACCCATTTTTATTGCTCATGGGCAACAGATCCTAATGAACCTCTGTAATTTGCGGTGAAATCATTCAAAGGCATATAACAAAGATGTTACAAAGGAGATGGGGAAGCAAACAACTTCCGAAGTGAAAGCATCTCTGAATTGAAAGAGAACCATAAAATCAACTCAAAGGTATTGCAACCCGTGAGCATATATTCCTGCCACTTGGAGCTGATTTGGACGGCGACCGAACGGCTGAGATTGTTCGGAGCACATTTGGAAAGCAGAAGTTCCCTGTGGCTGTACGAGGCGGTGATGGGACATTGAGTCAATCAGATTTCCTTTTTCTGGGGGGGGGGGGGGGGGGGGGAAAGGACTATACAGATATTTATTCTATTTTCAACATTCATGCATACCAACTTTCTTCAATATTATTCAATTATACAAATGTATATTTTATTTCTGAAAAAATTTCTGTAAATTTTGAAAAGAGAAATTATGATGATTACTCTTTTTTTTTCTAAAGAAAATTTTATGTTGATTTTTAAAATAAAAAGAAAGTCTGTATGTTTTCAGTAGAATATAAAGTTGTATTAATTTTAAGAATAAAAAATTGCATAATTTTAACTAAGGTTAAAAAGGTCTGAATAATTTTTAATTCCTATATTATAACTATATTAGATGTACATCTATTTTTTTCTCAAATTTTAATTTGATACTCATGTATTTTTTTCTCTTCGTTAAATCATTTAATTTTGTTCTTTTAGCTATATTTTAGTTTTTGTGTAAGGGTTAAATATAATAACAGAACAAAATTAAATATTTAATTAAGAGAATAAATCATATAAGTACAAAATTAAGAAATTAAAAAGAAAAAGAAAAAGAAAAGGTATAGCTACCTCCAATAGGAAAACCATATTAGAGAATAAAGGAACACTATCGGATACGCTTTTTTTCATAAAAAAAATGAATGGGCTCACAGAAAACATTAGGGGAACCCTTCGAGTGACCAGTTAAAGTGTGAATGGGCTAGTTGATGGGCTTTAGCTAATGTGAAACTCGGCCCGTTCTAAACCCACTTGGCCCCTCATTTTAGCAACACCACATTCTTTTTTGGGCCTGAAAGACCATATTCACATGTCTAAACTTGTTCCATGAACGGATTAAATGGGGCGCCTCTGAACTTTTCACACATCTGCCGTGTGCGCGCGTCTATATGTCTATATGCATAGCCCTCAGGTCTTTATTATAAATTGTTTCTGAAAAAAATTTTAGTCACAAATATAAATTAATTATTAATTATTGTTTTTCAATTTTATCTCTATTCAAAAAAATTTGAGAAAAAACATATTATAATATCCATTTATCTCCTGTCCGCAAAGTGAAGGTCAAGATATCTTGGCCTAACAAGCGACCGACCATTCACATACCGAGCATAAAGCCCATGAGGGAATTTAGAAACTCCTTAAAAGTACTTTAAAAGGTACTTTAACGTAAGTCAAGATAAAATTTTTCTAACATACTTAACTCAAACATCATAAAATCATTTCTAAACAGCTAAATCCAAGCCACCCAATGTCAAAAGATAAAAATGAAAGTAAAAACGCGCTATGATAGGACGAGAGAGATTTGTCTCATAACATGATGTGATGAAATTGACATACAAATGAATTAACAGTGAGGTCAAAGGCTTTTATAACATAGTAGTATTGACGTTTCTTTATAAATTGAGAAGTTGTGGATTCATCTTGCTCAGAACTTCCGACTACTTCTCTTTAATTTGAAAAAAAACAGAGAGAAAAGAATTAACAATGAGAATATGATTAAAGTCATTTCAAATAACTTTCTACACAAGATTGGCTGAGGCAATAATGTAGAAAGTTATGAATTTTAAACAAAATAAATAACTTAATTTAATATCCACACTAATTATTTTATGAAAATGCTATGGATCACATTTGTTATATCATCTCTGTGGCAAGTGGTGCAAAAAACGCGCTATAAAAGTGATATTTTACAATAATGATAGTGATTATGAATATATGACCTGTATAAATGCTATCAGGAAGCAGGTCTCATTCACATGGGCTAATGTGTTTCCTACCAAGAGTTAATGCTTTGTTAACTTTGCCATATGGGTTAAGGAATTTCCAACTTACTGACTTTGGGCCTGCGTTCGATTACATTTCTTCCATAAATTCAACCGAATAGAAAGACGTCTTTTAGTTTAATGCAATTGGGCTGACACCATCTCCTTTTTACCCCAAAAAAAGCCTAGAAAAAGAATAAGCATTGCCCCCGCTAATTTGTCTCTAAGTCTTTTTTTAAATGACAGTTACATTTCTGACAAAAAATTTTGAAAATGAATTTAAATATCAACCTAAACAATTATAAAATAGATATCAGTTATAAACTAAAATTTATATGTTAAACTTAAATATGTATCCATAAAATTCCGAAATTTGCAAATATTGGAATTGATAATTAGCTTCTGCATATTGGTTATGCCCAAATTAGCAATTTCACCCAACTTTCATATAATAGGTCACAAAAGATATTTCATTTTTTAAACTTTCTAAATCCATTATTAATTACTGTATTGAAGCTAATTTTCTGTTCCCCCACGTTGCTCTACAATCTCTTGGGTTAACTCAAGAAACCATAATCAGCAGTTTTTTTTTTTTTTCAATTGTTTCTTTTGTAGAAACCGTGAAATCCAAAGACTAGAGCTGAGTATATTTTGCGGAACAATGAGCAGAGCCAAGTCATCAGCAACAATTTCAATTTGTGATTGGAGAAGAGAGATTTATAATAATTTAATGGAATATGATTATTGGGAAACCTCTGAGAAGAACAGGCTTGGTTTAATTTGACCCTCGAAACATTATGAAATCATAGGAAGCCGTTAGTGTTTTCTTGCATGTGATGGGTCCACTGGATCTCCCTTCAGATCTGAGTTCGGAATCTCCGCTCCTCGAATTTCGGTTGATTTCCATTGTTGACGTATGCAATCATAAATTCTTTGGGTTTTCCATTGTTTTGTCGGTCCGGGATTCTGTCTTTCCTCGCGTCCATGAATAAGATACACAGTTGGATTTCGGATTCCGGATTCCCAGTGCTCGTTATAGAGGAAGTGAAATGCTCCTTATTCTGTCTTTTCATCGACTTTTTTTCCGGCCGAAGGCCTTTTCACACACTTTAATCACAAAAAAAAGAAGAAAGAAAAGAAATAGCAGAAATTGGTGAGCTGACTTTTATGGAAAACACGCAGAGATCCAAGGCCTCAAGTGGGCCCTCTAGGCCATTCAGATGATTTTTCTTCCTTCCTTAGTTCTCTACCCGCTTGCTAGGGTTTGGACTTTGGCTCCGTGTGTCAGCCACCGCCGGAAATTTTCGCCACTGCTTCATCCAAGCATCTATGTATCCCATTGTATTGTATCAAAAAAATCTATATGTCCCACTTTCTCGCTCAAAAAACAACACAGCGAAAATGGGTGAACCAACCGGGCGAGATAAGAGTTTGAAAATTAGTAATTTTAATAGGAATTAATTCGGAGTTACAGTGGTTATAATTAAATCAATATTAAAATAAAAAAGATATTAATTCATAAATAAATCATTCATATATAAGCTTATATTTTTAACTTTTTATATATATTTATTTGGGAAAATTCTGAAAAATGACATATGTATTTTCAAGGCCCGAGAAATGGCCTAAATTTGCAAAATTTCAAATTAGTCAACGTGAATAAATTGAAATTTTAAAATATTAGTAAATATATAATATTGCAGTTTATTCTTAAAAAAACTTACACTCACCTTATCGACCAACCGATAGTCCTGGAACTCTTTTGACCTGTACCGGAGTTTGGAATCAGCAACTATCTTTTTAGAATTTTTTCAATACACATAACTTGATTGACAACTCTCAACTAGTTTCACAACTTCATTATCACCATTAATCACATGGTTTTTAGGTTTCTAAACCGATTTTATTTCAATATTTGTAGCATGATTACCGTCTCTTATAATAATATTCACCATTCTGTTAACGTCATTAACCACGTTATATGACAGGTTTTTTTAAACGAATATTATTAATTGAATTGTCAGACTTATTAAAAGAGTTGAACTGATGTTATGAATGTTGAAAAAATCCCACAAGGTTAGTTATTCAATAACTTCACCAGGTTTAAAAACTTGTTATATAATATGGTTACTAGCATTAATAAAATTGTGAATATCATTGTAACAGTTAGCAACCATGTTACAAATGTGAAAAAAAGAAATCTTAATTTAAAAATCTAAAAAACTAAAAAACACAGGGTTAGTATAGTTTTGAGACTTATTAAAAGAATTGTCAACCACTGTTACAAAATTGAAAATGTCCCAAAAAATATTTGCCATTGCTGGAGCTCTAGGCATTGGTGGTTGGAGCTCCAACGGCCAGTAAGGCCGTGAGGATAAATTTAATTTTTTTTAAAATGGTAGCATTGTAAATTTACCAATATTTTAAAATGCTAATTTAGTTTCATTTAGGATTTTGCAAACTCAAGTAATATAATATTTTATTATAACATAGGGTAAAAGCGCAACCAGCACTCCAATTTATTTTCTTAGGTGCATTCAGTATTCTAAACTTGTGGTGTAATTTTACTCTTAAACTTTTTAAAATGGTGCAATTTTATCCAAAGTTAACTGATTCCAAATGTCCGTTAATGAAATTGACGGATAGGCCTAGTGATTTGTTGACTTCTGCCACATAATAAACCATATGTCTTCATCTATTAAAAAGACTAAACAACCCGCGTCATCCCCATCTCCTTCTTCTCAGATCCCGCTAAATAAATCGTCCCTTATTGCATGTGGAAGTTCGAATGGCTGAATCGAACTCATCTTTGACTGCCGCAAGTACGCGTTCCTGTTTTGGCAGCGCAAAGATGGAAGTTACAGATAATAGTGTGAAGAAGAAAATGAAAACGCTTCTACTTGTTATTCTTACAGTCTGATTTCAAGTTCATATGAAGTAGCAGCTCAATAATTTTCTCGCGGTCTGATATCAAGGAAATTGAATGATGGTGAACAAATTATTGCTGCATTTAATTTGCTTTTGATTTCTTTAGCCCAAAAACTCGTAAATTACAGATCCATTCTCACCTCACAAACTGATAGATCAGGACAAACTTCATCTCCACACCGGCAAATTCCGTCTATTTTGTCGGCCAACAATATTCGCAAATTGGGAATGAGTCTCCTCCAATCTATTCTGTTTTTTCTATGCTAGAGACCATTTAGCCAATATACCCAGATTAAAAACTTTTTCTTTAACAAAATTAAAGAAAAAGTAACAATCATAATATTGACAAGATCTGAGAAGGAGGAGAGGAGGGACGGTGTGGGTTGTTCAGCTTTTTGAATGGGGGAAGACATCTAGTTTATTACGTGGCAAAAGTCAACAAATCACCAAGCCTATCTGTCAATTTCTTTGACAGACGTTTGCAATCAGTTAATTTTGGATAAAATTGCACCATATTAAAAAGTTTAAGGATAAAATTGCATCATAAATAAGTTTAGGATACTGGATACACCTAAAAAAATAGATTGGGGTGTTGGTTGGACCTTTACCCTAAAACATATGTTCATTTCAATAATTACATATCTAAACGTGTTTTTTATGACAATATTCCAAAATATTTGATACTGTCAATATCAATTTTTAAAGTAATATTTTTCCAACATAAATCAAGTTGTAGTGATCTCAATTCTAAATGGGATCGATTCTGTATAACTAATTCTAACAAAACTAATAAACTGTAATATCAAATTCTCAATGGTTAAAGGTAATAAGAAAAAATTGTTCAAAAGGACCAATTCGTTCAAATATTTCGGAAACATGGCATAACTTGCAGAATTTAGAAGAGAAGTTGCCGAATCATGGAAGAATTTGCAGATTGTGGGTAACAAGAAAACTGGCAGGTTGTGGAAGAAAAATTGCAGATTCTGGATTTAGTCATTTTTGCCTAATATTTGAGCCATTTGTTCCCTTTTTTTTTTTTGGTTGCGATTCAGGGTACCCAAGTTACTATATCTAGGATATTTTAAAAAAATATAAATTTAATTAACAAAACATATTGAGATATTATATTTAGGATTAAAACAGATTTCATATTTGACTCTTATATTTAAAATGAGAGCTAGTTGCATGGAAAAAAACAAAAGATTACCTGGTTATATATTTTTTTTTTTCTATTGCAATTTCTGGATTATTATATGATGATTTTGAAACTTTCCATATATATAGAAATAAAAACAGATAGACTAGAAACGACATCTCTTATCTCAATGTCACCAACACGAATTCCTATTTCTCAATGATATCCCGCCATCATGCACTTTGGCGTTCTAGGTGATGTAAACCAGCCAAACAGCTCCGCTATTAGCATTCAGAGAATCTTTTGGAGGCTGAAAGTTCTAACGTTGATGAGTTGCCCGGCTTGGTAGACGCCAAGGGTTGAAATTTGTATATTTAAAATTAGGAATAATTAATTTACAAATCTCTACAGTTTTAATTAAATTTTATTTAGATCTATATGATTTTTTCCCTTTTTATCCGGTCCTTATACTTTCATTTATTTTTAATTAGGTGCTATAGGCTTTTTCATTTCTTTTTATTAGGTCCTTATAATTTCACCTAATTTTTAATTATGTTCTTTTTTTTCTAACTTTAATTATTTTAATTTTAAATTAATTGAATAAATTTTCCGAAATTAAAAGGTATTAATAATAAATTAAATTAACAATTAGATTATTATAAAAATATATATAATTATCAAATAATTAATGATTAATTTTAATAATTAAAATAAATTAATTACAAATATATTTTTAAAAAAATATTATTATCATTCTAAATTTTTGGTTATAAAAATAAATAGAATTATAATTATAATATAAATGTGTCTTTGATTCAAAAAATTTAAAGAATATTTAACTAAAGTTATTATAATAACTTATAATTTATAGAATATTATTAATTTTATAATAATATTAAATAATATTGTATTTAATATTTATAGAAGAATATTATTAGAATTTATAGAATAAAAAAAATCAGGGCCTGACTAAAAATAATGTGAAAGTACAGGACTTAATAGAAAGGGGGAAAAAGGATCTAAGAGGCCTAATTAAAAACAGGTGAAAGTGGAAAGACCTAATAAAAAGAAAAAAAATATAAAGACCTAATTAAACATTGGTTTAAATTATAAGGATTTTCAGATTAATGATCCTTTAAAATTATTATATACTTAATCTCTATAAATTCTGATTCAATTTGAGTTTTGGATTATTCAAAACCCGCGTCAAAAATAATGCAAGTTCATTGTCGAATTAGTGTCAAATGATAAAACTTGTTTGCAGATTTATTTAAGAAACATAACTTCCTTTATTCTTTAAACTTCCAGCAGCATCAAATCCCCACACCTCATGGCTATTTGACTCGCGTAACTATCCAAAGATATCACTCATGGCTGAAATTTCAATAATAGAAAGAACTCATACATCTCTTTTATACATATTTCATCCATCCACAGAGCGAAAAGGTTTGGCGGCCTTCAATCCACTTTCACTTTCTTTTCTGAATTCTGGCTCTCTGTCTCAGTTGTCATTATTACGACAATTTCCAAAAATAAAAATAAATGAACAAGCGATGAGCAAGTAAAGAACGTAATAATTTTGGAAAGATTGGTTTTAATTTCTTGCAATCTTTCTGGCGTTCCCATCTTTCCGTTTTGTATGCTTCTGTTTTTGCCTTTTGGTTTCATCTCTGAGTCTCTGTTTTCTGATCATCTTTTTTTGTGAGCAGCACTATCTCTCCTTTAAGATAGTAGATGGTCGCAATGTGCATGCTGCTAAGCCTCAATCTTCAATAAAAAAGGAGGAGATGGCTTTCGGTCTTTAATACTAAGCTGCTCAACAGGAAGCATACAACAGAAACTCTGGATTTGATTTCCAAAGCCATGACCAGAACAGAAGCAGAGGAGCTTTTTGGGTTTCATAGAAATATAGCAACCTCTCTTTTACAAAGAACTAGTTCTTTATGTTTGACTTAATCCTCGTTTTTGCTATTATTATGTTGTTTCTAGTTTCCTTTTTGTTGTTTCGGTTTTGTTTCAGCGTCGTCTGTTTCATGCGTGAGTTGGGCTTCTTTAAGTTGTTGCGTGTAATGAAGCCCAATCACTGTGTGTGTAATGATAGAGTTTCGAATGAACGTATATATATATATATGATGAAAACGCTTTGCTACTGACTGTATATATTGCTTATCAGAATCTCAATACATCCAAATGGAAATATTGCAGAATGTAACAGAACGGTACAGCAAATAGCAGAAAGGAAGGGGAGCAGCAGGGAAGGTACAGAAGATAGCAGAGGGAATCTATCCAGGAAGGAAATCGTTCCAAAATCCAGCCCCCACTCACCAACGGCCTTTGTCCTATTATATTGAGCTGTCACCGTCTAATTCCCGAAGTTTCCATGATTTCTTCCTTATCCGTTGGCTTCTACGTGGCCCAACATGGTCATTGGGGCTTCCATCTGTCGCTGAAACCGAGTGCTCCTGGCCCATTTGGTTTTGGATCATAACATTACCTCCCTCTTTAAATCGGACCTTGTCCTCAAGGTCAAAAGACGGATATAATTTGCGTAACGTATAAGCATCTTCCCAAGTGCGGTCATTCGAAGCATCCCACTCAACCAGATATTGTCGAACCCATTGGTTACCGACTTGAACCGTACGAGTGTCTAACAGATCCACTGGCTGCGAAATGGGCCCCTCAGGCATCGTCAATAATGGCAGAGGAAAATAAGAGTTGCCAGGCTCGTCCCCAACAAATTTCTTGAGGAGGGAGACGTGAAAAACTGGATGTATCTTTGCCTGTTCTGGTAGTTGGAGTCGATAAGCGACCTGACCAATTCGTTCAATCACTTGAAAAGGTCTGAAGTAGCGCATTGATAGTTTCTGATATTTCCGCAGTTGGACCGAATGTTGACGGTAAGGTTGAAGTTTGACGAGCACCCAGTCATGAATTTGAAATTCAAGTTCAGTCCGCTTTTTATCTGCAAAGTGCTTCATCCTCGTCTGAGCTCGTTGAATATTGCCTTTCAAAATTTCTAACAGCTCGTCTCGTTGCACTAAATGTTGATGGACATCCAGTGGGGTATCTTCAGATGAAGAATGGCGAAGCAGAGGAGGCGGGTCTCTGCCATAAACTATCTTGAAGGGTACCATACCGATAGATGTGTGAAATGAAGTATTGTACCAGAATTCAGCCCACGGGAGGAACGAAAGCCATTTACGTGGGTATTCATGAACCATGCATCTCAGATACATTTTGACACATTTATTAACAGCTTCAGATTGTCCATCGGTTTGAGGGTGGTACGCAGAGCTAAAACAGAGTGACGTTCCCTGTAATTTCATCAAATGTCTCCAAAAGCTATTGGTAAAAGTACGGTCCCTATCTGAAACAATGGTCTTGGGCACACCATGTAACTTAACCACATTGTTTAAAAAAACCTCAGCTACTTGTGAAGCATTATAATTCGCAGATAATGCCATGAAGTGGCCATATTTCGACAATCTGTCTACTACTACAAAGATCGTAGCATATCCTCTGACTGGTGGGAGTCCTGTTATGAAATCCATGGCTATGTCTTCCCAAATTCTCTCTGGAATAGGCAGATGATTGAGGAGCCCCGCAGGATGTAGTTGACTGGTTTTGGCTTGTTGGCAAATCATGCAATTACGTACAAAAATGCGAATATCATCACGCATTCGAGGCCAATAAAAAATCCTTGCTATCCTTTGAAATGTGCGTAGAAACCCAGAATGCCCACCGATTACCGAAGAGTGAAACTCTTCCAACACTCGACGAATAAGATGAGGATCATCGTGTGGTAATACCAATATGTTCTTCCAGTATAATTCCCCTCTTTTTAGCTGAAATTTTTTTGTATCTGTTGAGCCCGAAGAAAACTCTTGTTTCAACTGCTGAATTAAATCTGAAGCATGCACCCGGTTATAAACGAATTCCATAAATGAATCCCCTATTGAAGAAATAGCCATACAGGTCGCCCGTGACAGAGCATCAGCGACTTGATACCGATCGATAAACCATGTGGTTTATCAAATACCGATCGATATTTTATAAGAAGCTGAAGCATATCATCGGGTGTGTCCTCGGGAAACTCCAAACCATCCCCACTGTCTTCTATTCGCTCAACTGTATATAATTCTGCCATAGCCTCTGTTTGGTGGATCCTTACTAAATGGTTAAACTGAGCCTGCAAAATAGGTGGTCCTCTAAATCCCTTTAGTGTTACGAATTTCCCGTCCTCCAAAAATTTGATAGTCGACGTACTGTAATCGGCCACATGCGGACCTAGAGTCTCAAGCCAGTCAGCACCAATGACTATATCAGATCCTGCTACCGGTAGTAAGTATAAGGTCATTATTAGAGTATGCCCCTGAACCTGCACCGGAAGATCCACCACTGTTTCATTGCTCCTCAAAATCTTTCCAAAGCCGCCTAATACCCTGAGTTCCTTTGCTAACACAATAGGCAGTTGGAGGTGATGTACTACACGAGGGTGAATAAAAGTATCTGAACTGCCTCCATCCAGTAATATCTGTACATTAAGACCGTGAACAGAGCCATTAAATCTAATAGTCGCTGGACCTTGAGTCCCACGAAGAGCGTGTACTGATAAATGATGCAATGTAGCATCAGCCTCGCGTGTTTCCGTTTCTTCTAGCGCCATTTCTTCTTCGACCTCATCTTCTGCCTGAAGCATCATGAGTTGCTTGTTTGGACATCTGTGGGTTGGTGTGAACTTGGCGTCACATGTATAGCACAGACCCTTCTCTCTCCTAACTTGCATTTCAGCTGGAGTCATCTTTTTTATTGGAGGCATGTTGGGCGTCGGAAGTAGCGGAGGTAGGTTAGCTTTCCCTCCCGTCGTCAAGCTAGATGTTCCCGCACCCCCAGTATTTGCTTTCAGACCACTACCACTTCCCCATGATGAAGACACGTATGAAGATCTACTCTTCGGCATATTGACGCCATAGGTCGTGGTGTTTGAAAATAGTCGGGCTAATGCCATCGCTTTTATGACGGTAGTCGGTTGCTGCACCATCACATCTCGATGTAGATCAGGTTTCAAGCCCCCTAGATAGCAGTCCAGCAAGGCAGATTCCGGGACGTCCTCGGTGCGATTGGCTAGTGACAAGAATGTCGTGTTGTACTCATCTAACTGCCCCTATTGGGTCAGCTTGAACAGTCGCGCGCGCGCACAATCAAACTGTGTAGGACCATATTGTTCCTCTACAGCACGGGCAAGAGCTTGCCACGATGGTATTCTCTGCGCTTTCTCAAGCATCTGAAACCAAGGTAGTACATCGCCATCGAAATGCACTGACGCAATAACCATCCTCTGCGGATCCTCAACTCCATAATATTTGAAATACTGTTCAGCTTTGAAAATCCAGTCTAACGCATCTGTCCCATCGAAACGGGGAAAATCCAGCTTGATCTGTTTCCCCATATATGGAATGGAGTTGGATGATAGCGTCTCCGGTTCACCATGAGAATGTGATGTTGTCTTCGGATTGTCTCGCGATGGCTCCACCTTGCTATTAATATTATCCACAGCCTTGGTCAAGGCCTCCAGTAAACTTTCCATACGTGAGAAACGTCCCTTGGCTTCCTCCATAAAGTCATTGGCCTTTTTCATATCAGTTTGGAGCTCCTTGAGTCTTGTGTTTTCTGCCATAGCGTCTCTCAACGATAGCACCAATTGTAATGATAGAGTTTCGAATGAACATATATATATATGATGAAAACGCTTTGCTACTGACTGTATATATTGCTTATCAGAATCTCAATACATCCAAATGGAAATATTGCAGAATGTAACAGAACGGTACAGCAAATAGCAGAAAGGAAGGGGAGCAGCAGGGAAGGTACAGAAGATAGCAGAGGGAATCTATCCAGGAAGGAAATCGTTCCAAAATCCAGCCCCCACTCACCAACGGCCTTTGTCCTATTATATTGAGCTGTCACCGTCTAATTCCCGAAGTTTCCATGATTTCTTCCTTATCCGTTGGCTTCTACGTGGCCCAACATGGTCATTGGGGCTTCCATCTGTCGCTGAAACCGAGTGCTCCTGGCCCATTTGGTTTTGGATCATAACAGTGTGGTTTCACCTTTAGAGCTTTAGAGTGCAGTATTGATTGGCAAGTATATATGTTCCTTCTGCTTAATACACAGTATTGATGAAATTGTTTTCTCTTAATCTTATAACTTCACTTTCAGTTTTCTGATTCTGCTACTTGTACTTAATTGCTGCTAAAGAAGTTTGAAAGGCTTATTTTTATATTATGTCGACATGAATATGAATGGCTAAGTTAATTGTTATGTTGCGTTTAAACTTCATTTTAGATTATCAAGTGATTCAGCCTTTTGAATTCTTTGATACTACTTTAAACTGTCGGTGGCTTTTTTCTCAGCAAGTTTCGCTTATACTGCTCTATGATCAACGTTGGGTACTTCTTTGATCTGCCCAGTGTTACTATTGATATACTTTAAGCACAAGAAAATAGCAGCAATGAGTGAAAATATGACTTCAAATTTGTATGACTCATGCAAAAGAACTAAAAACCATGGCTTCGATCTTGTAATACCGATGGAAGAGAATCGAAAGCAGCAATGTCCCAATAATTAGCCTACCACCAGTTTAGATGTTCAAGTCCTAGAACTCACCATAACGTAGTACTTGTATCAAAATTTTCATGGGATCATATTATGGGATAATGTGGCGCTGTTTTAATATTATTTCCATGAATTGAGAATAGTAGATATTAAATGGAAAAGATTTCCAGTATGATATACTCAGATTACTAAACTAGTTTTTAGTGGATTCAGTATCCTATAATAATTTTTAGTGCACATGGCACCGAAAATTATTTTTCAGTTTTTAGCCAGTATTTAAAAAGCTCCACACTTGCCTATTTTTTTAGTAACCCCCAGTATCCTAAACTAATTTTAAATGCATCAAGTACTCTACCATTTTTCTAGTGATAGCACCTAATATCTTAAAATTAGTCTAGAATACTAAGTGCTACCAAAAAATACTGCAGGCTCAACTTGTTAGATATTGAGTGCTACTGAAAAGTATTTTAAGATGTTAAATGCACTAAAAATTATTTTAGGATAGTAGATGCTACTAAAAAATACTTCAGAATGATAGATATTGATTTATTCATTTAAGAAAAAGGATGAGCCACCGTTTTTACACCTAAAACGGTGTAGTTTTGGGGAATTTATTCATTTATTCATTTAAATTTCTGTAAAAATATGCCTGAAAATTAACTTTAAATTATTAAGAATTTCTGGGGAAATTCATTCTTTCATAATATCCTAGATTCTCAAATTAATATTCCATAACTTCCCCATACATACTTTAATCAAATCCATAAAACTTGGGATATTACGCGCTGGTGTTGGGAGAGGCTGAAGGAGACCAATAGAGGCGACTGTTTCGTTTTTTTAAAATGCTGGTACGTTGTATAGTTCCTGAAAAATTCGCGTACATCCTTCTCCAACCTTTCCAATAGAAAACAGATGAAAGACATTTATAGGGCGCCCCTGACTTAAACCTATATACCATGTGTGTATCTATATTTCTATATATATCATTCCGGTCCTTTCTAGAGGAAAAAAATAGTCACAAATATAAGTTAGTTATTAGTGATTTTTTTTTAATTTTATCCCTATTGAAAGAAAAAGATAATTGACAAAAAATGTATTATACTGTCCATTTATCTCCTGTCCATGATGAAGTGAGGGACAAGATATCTAGGATAATAACATTATACACATCATATATATCCTTCAAACAAAATCCTGTCTTGTTTTTGTTTATGCATTCGTATTATAGCTGCCGAATAATGAGGACTACCGGCACATACAGATTTGTACATGACATAACAAAGACAGCAAATTAAAAACACAACCACGCACAACAAGCACGCATCTGATCGATCGAAGGGCTCAAGTCACCCGAAAGGGAAAGAGGTACAGTAAAACGACATTGACGATGAAGACGATGTCAAAAGACAAAGATGAAAACGAAGACAAATATAATGCCACGATCTGCACACTGATGAATTAACAATGAGAATACGAGTTTATGTCATTTCAAATTACTTTCTTCAAAGCTATTAATTTTAAGCAAAGTAAATAATTTAAATTAATACCCACGCTAATTATTTTATTAAACCGGGGGTAGAAAGTGTTTTTCTTACACCGGTCACTTGATCGGCTGGCATAAAGGTCAAAGGTCATATTATACTCCTTCAGTCCTTAATATAAGACCTATTTAACTAATTTGATTAGGTTAAGAAAGTTAGATAAGTTAGTTAATTATAAGAAATATGACACATTTTTCTTAAAATACCATAATAATCTTTCTTAATACCCCTCTTTCTCTTCTACTTGATTATGGTTGAGGGAGTATCTATAGGAGTAATTTAGAGAAAATTGATAAATATGAGAAATGAGTCTTACATTTAGGACCAAAACCAATTCAACAATTGGGTCATATATTAAGGACCGGAGGAGTACTACCTCCGGTCCTAATTATAAGAGTTAGTTGATTAATTTGAGGAGATTAAGGAAAGAAGTTAAGTTAGTTATTTATAATAAATAAGTGTTGTCTTTCCTAAAATATCCTTGCTAATCAAGTGTATTGGTTAGAACTACTATTGTTAAAAAGACTATCTTGGAAAAAAATACATAAATATTAAAAACAAAGTGGATTGGGGTTTTATATTTAAGACCAAAATAAAAATCAAACGAGATTTTATATTAAAGACCAGAGGTAGTAGTATTTACGAAGATGCTATTGATCACATTTTCTATATCATCTCGGTCACATGTGGTGCTAAAAACTCGCTATAAAAATAATATTTTACAATAGTGAGAGGGATTATATATAGATGGCCCGTACAAATGGTATCAGGAAGTAAGTCTCATCCTTGTGGGCTAATTAATTTTGCCATATGAAAACGTCAGAAAAATACAAAAGTTGAGAAAAATCACGTGGAATTGTGTCATTCATTTCTTTGACACCAGCTTGATTATGCATTTCGTCCGTACTAAGGAATTGTGAGCCAACTTATTGACTTTCATATATATATATATATATATTTCTAATAATACTTAAATTTTAGGGATACAGAATGTCACATTTTCATTATCCAATTCAATCATAACCTTTTCAATCACTTACCTTTTATGTTTTCAAGCATCATTCAAATAAATTTATTATCCAAAATTTCTCATCATTATTCAATTCATAACCACACACTTTACATCCTCTTATTCAAAATTTGAGATGTTACAAGAATAATCGTTAGTGCCCCTATCAAATAATATTATACTTCATATGCTCCAAATAATACATGTATATAGCTTCTACACTTCACCGACTAATCTCTCGTAATATCATCAGATTTTGTCGGGCCTGAGCTGATGGCGAAGCCCACTACCTGGAGTTTGTTTTCACCAGCTTTTGATAAGTACTTGCGGATACTTGTATATAAATTAAAATAAAACTTTCCTCTTACGTACTTGTCACGTATTTTTAAATCAAAATTAAAAAAACTACTTCTAAAGAAACTAATCCCGATTTCGAATAAGCTTGGTTGCAATGCAAGAGGATTAATACAAAAGTTTAAATGAGAACCTACTTGCATAGGTTAGTTGGGGTTTTGTCTTTGGGCCTGGCCCTCGTATGTAAAAAAGGTTTGACTGGAAAGCTAGCTACTTCGCACTCCCAGTTGGTCTTCTGTCAAATATTATACTACCTCTAATCCTTAATATAAAATCTTATTTGACTTTTATTTTGATTCTAATTATAAGATTTCAATTCACTTTGTCTCTCATATTTATACATTTTTGTCTAAAGTAGCCCCTCTAGTAATGGTAGTTCTAGCTAATAAACTTAATTTGTAAGGATATTTTAAAAAAGACAACATCTATTTATTATAAATAACTAACTTAACTTATTTTCTTAGTCTTCTCAAATTGGTCAACTAACTTTTATAATTAGGACCGGAGGTAATATTAGAAATATTAAAGTCATATTAGATACATGAAAGGTATAATTTTATGAAATTATAAATATCTTTTAGTAAGCTTTCGTATGTTCTTTATTACTTGTATGGATAAGGCCTATGTTATAAAGTATATAACTTCGATCATAGGGATCAATTTTCAATCGCATAGCTTCATTGTATTAACTGATCCATGATTTAATTCTCATTATGAAATGTTTGTTTCTTCATTTATTTATATTATATCATTTGCAAGGATTCAGTTTTTTCTTTTTGTAAATATAAAACGGAAATTAAAACAACAAAGAAGGAAAAAGAAGGAAACTAATCAGGAGGGGCTGCAAGAAGCTCCCTCAAAGCATCTGGACTGAGGATCTGCTATCCTCCAGCTACGTTAAACGCCCTTTTTGCCAGTGCTTCTGCCCTCTGAACCATGTTCTTGTTTACTCCTTCCACTTCTCTCTCCACCGCCGTATTTGTATTTGTTACGGATTATATTACTTGTACCCAAAGCGCATCATGATATTTAGCAAGCCCCCATCCAAGTTTCACCATAAAAGCTTGGATTTTCTGTTTTATGCGTCTTAGGCCTAAGCCCCCTTTATTCATTTCCAAACAAACATTTTCCCAAGCCACTTGGTGCATCCTTCGTCCGTCGTCCGTTGAAATCCATAGAAAGTCTCTGGTTTTCTTTTCTATATTTCTATAGGTGCTGCTGTCCAGCAGGTATGTCATCTGCATGGTGTAGGTGGGAAGAGCATTGATGACTGATTTCATTAGTGTTCCCCTTCCAGCCATTGACAATTGATTTATCTTCCAGCTGCAAAGTCGTTTCTTGATCTAATCAAGTATATCCTGATAAGTAGCAAAAGTGACTCTTTCATGATGGAGAGGGATGCCAAGATACTTTCCCAACTTCGAGGTCTGAGTAAACCGCAGCTCCTTGCTAAGTTGGTGAACCCTATTATGGTTGAAATTCAAGTACACTTTGGTTTTACTTTAATTTATTGGTTTCCATCTTCCTGAACTCATTTCCCTCTGAATGATATGAGCAAGCTTCTCCATGCAAATAACAAAGAGGCTGGGGAGATCAGGTCTCCCTGTCGAAAGCCCCCCGATGGTGCGAATTGCTCAACTTTGCTTCCTTCCCAAAGAATCTGCATAGAAGAAGAAGAAATACACTGTCTAATGAGCTCTCTGATGTTGCCTGGGCACCCAATCTCAGCTAGGCAATCAGTAACAAAATCCCGTCTTTATAGCCGTGAACCCCTTTTTACCTCTTATACTCCTCATAGAGTGAATGACTTCCTGTTCTATTATAATGTTGCCGGCAATTACGTTGGTTTGGCGAGATGATTCCACTGAGGAAGGTTTTGAGCCTGTTCCCAATTACTTTGGCTATGGTCCGATGCTGCACGATGTATATACAATTTCAATGTAAATAGACTTCAACTGCAACACTTTCAGTTATATATACATATATATATATTGAAATTGTACATCAGTCACTAAAATTATACGTATCTTTACGTAAAAAAATCAACACCAATTCATAATTAATGGATTTACCGCAAAGATAATAATCTCATAAGATTCAAGAATATTATGTAATATTTAAACAGGTTTAACATACGGTGTCAAGGCTTGCGTCAAATGGTGTAGAGCTGCTAACGTTGCAGACATGTATGAGTGAGAGAGCCCAGACGGATTCAATGCGGAGAGGTAAATTTTTTCAAAAGTCCCATTGCAAGGTCCCAAAAAGGTTATCAGTCAATGCACTGATCGAGAAAATGAATTAAGAATCAGTAGTTTAAATTGAAGTTGACTCGGGAGTAGACTGATCATTTAGATAATTTAATTTAATTAAAATATATAAGGAAATATATATGAATCAGACACAATTCAACATGAAAGCGTTGATAAAGCACAAATGTAATGGGGTGCAGTTTTTTATTTGGGATAATCCCCAAAAAAATGACTGTTAAATTTACAATTAACCCTCATGCTATTGGAATTTAACTACTCAATAAATTTCAGGACTTATTCCCCATTTATAGGAATTTTCCTTTTTACTTAGCTTCTTTACTTCATAAAGTAGTTTCTCAAAAAGTTTCAAGCCAGATAATAACCTTTAACTATTTTTCTTTGAGCTTTGGAAAAAACAGGCATTTAATTACCAAAAATTAACTTTAAACTTATATATTCCACTTTTCAGAAAACAAATCTTCTCATAAGCTTTATAAATTCCTAAAATGGTCATTCATAATTTTATGCTGCCTTTGCATAGTTTTGAAAACTATGCACTCTTTTATTCCTTTGAAATTCGACTTCAAAATAGGTTTTTAAAACTAATATTTATTTTTTGAGGCATTTTAATACTGATTAAATCATCTAGGCCTCAAACATACCTTAACAATTTATTTTCTATTTGTTTTTGGAATTTTTAAAGAATTTTTCTTGAATTTCTGAGCATTTTTCCATATTTATGTCTCTGCCGGACATTGTTTTTTATTTAGACTTTTGTCTTTGACCGAAGGATTTGTTTATAAAATGTGAAAGAATGGTTTTTACGTGTCAGTCGCTGGATAGTAAAAATAAGGCGCATAAAGTAACTTGACCCAAAAAACAAATGTCATTATCAACCAAGGGGGAAGCTCACAGCTCTGCTTCGTGGGCAGTAGCAAAGTCTCTAATTAATGGCCTGTCTGGCAAATACCTGAAACCATGATTTTAGGATCCAAATCATGGTTCGGGTCAAAAATTTGTCAAATAAGAGAAAAAAATCAGTAAACCATTGTTTTGGGCCAAAACCATAGTTTTGGGTTCAAAACGTAGTTCCAGAAGAAATGAATTATTCTGCTTCTGACTCAAATTGGAAAATATGATTGTACCTATCAAAGTAGATCCCAATATTAATATGACTTTAACAACCTTCAATTATTTTTCTATAAACATATTTAATCTTATATTTTATAAATATATATACGCATATTAATTATTTATTAATTATATTATCTTATATATTATTAATTTATTGGTAAAAAAGTATATTATTAACAATTTTATTCCTTCAAATTAAAATATATTATAAAATCTATGTTGTATGTAATTATCATATTAACTTATACATTTTTTTAGTAATTTATACATATAAAAAGTGTTTCTGATAACAACTATCCAAATACTCTCATTTTATCAGAATCATTTTTTTTATAAAATCTATTCTTTACAGAAGCTGTTCTTCAAACCATGATTCAAACACCCCCTAAAGCTGCTTATTTTAACCATACACGACGCCAAACCCTCCGCAAACATGTCTTGATCATTCTTATTCGCTCCTCGATCCCTTTGCCTGAAGGAACAACCAGTGTGGCCACCACCGTCGAATTCCGGCAAACTCAACTCCGAGTCATGCCTATTGATCACATTTTCTATATCTTCTCTGTATCAAGTGTATGATGCAGAAAAAACTCGCTATATATAAAACTGATGCTCCTACAGTTTTAATATAAGACCTAATTGTTGAGTTGATTTTGGTCCTAAATAAAAGACATATTTCTCATATTTATCAAAATTTTTTTAAATTACTTTTATGAATATTCTCTCAACTATAACCAAGTACAAAAGGGAGAAAGGATATTAAAGAATATGATTATGGTGTTTTACAAAAAAACATGTCATATTTCTTATAATTAAATCAAAATAACCCAACTTTTTTAATCTAATCAAATTAGTTAAATAGTTCTTATATTAAGGAGCGAAGGAGTATTTTACAATAGTGATAGGGATTATATATAGATGACCCGTATAAATAGTCTCATTCATATGGGCTGATGTGTTTCCTACCAAAAGTTAATGCTTTGTTAATTTTGCCCTATGAAAACGTCTCGGAGATACTCGTATTAATTATTATTCATGAAAAGAAAATTCTGGAATATTGTGTGTTACACCTAGTCCCGGGCATCAAATGATGAGTGAGTATCCCGTTCATATACATGCCGTGATTAACGTACACCACCGCTTCATACTTTTATGCTGCCCTTGCATAATTTTCAAAACTATGCACTCTTTTGTTCCTTTGAAAGTCCACTTGAAAATAGGTTTTCAAAACTAATGATTATTCTTTGATGCATTTTCACATGTCACTGTCTCAAATGCATGCAAAGGAAATTCATCGTCAAATTAGTGTGCGTCCATTTTCTGAGTCGTCCTTTGTCCTCGATTCACCATCGTCCATGGTCATGGGGTAACAAGGTTTCTCAAGCTCTGTCTTCATCGCCATCGCGTGCCAGCGGCTGTTGCCCGCATACCCTGTCTTCATCACCACCACGCGCGCGCCGGTGGCTGTCGCCTAGATACTCTGTCTTCATCTCCACCGCGTGCCGGTGGCTGCCGACCTCATACTCTGTCTTCATCGCCACAGCGTGCCGGACGCTGTCGCCCCCATACTTTGTCTTCATCTCCGCCGAGTGCGGGACTTGTTTGAGGATCAAATAATTTGTTTCCGTATGGGGATGGACTGGGTAGCGCGACGGTGGTGAAGGTCTGGGTATGGCCGTGATGGGCGGACCTGCCGGATGATTTGGTGGTTGGCACGAATCTAGAGGACTTTGCTGGTGATACCTGGCTTTGGTACCGCTTTGAGGTAACAGAATATGCTGACCCGCATTTTAAATACAATAACCAGTTAGAAACTCAACTTGATTGTAAATATAAAAGCCACATATTACTTTGTCTTTTCATGTTTTAATGTTTTAGTCCCTATGATTTTAAAGAGTTTCTATTCTAATATATAAGAGTAATAAAAGTATTTTAAGAAAGAAAATACATTTATTACAAATAACTAATTTAACTAATTTTTTTGATATATAACTCTTATAAGAAATAATACTATAATTTTGGGCAACCTTTTTTAGTAAAAGGCCAAAGAATAGTTCGGTCTGTACTCACCGCATTTGGTCTTTTTTTGGATGATCAGGGAAACCAAACAAGTAGTAAAATAAAGACAAACTAAAGACTACGTGATGTTCCCCCGCAGCTAGGAGATGCTGAGCAGTAACATCGGAGAGAATTTTGTTGCCCAAAAATATTAATTAATAAAATACTATAATAAAAATATTAATTTAGTCCATAAGCATGTTGCATACATTAAAGGCATTATTTTAACTGATTAGACATAGTACATTAGCATGCTGAAAGTATCTTATAAATGAAATCAGGAGTAATTTGTTAATTTTAAATGTTGTATTATGATAAAGTTTTAAAATTATATTGTCAGTATTAAGGCTTCAAGAAATAAATGTCTATTCTAACTTAATCATTATTTTTATTGTTAACCCACCATTATACTGCGAATGAATGACACCAAAAGTCATTAATTATAAAAGACGACCTTCTCCAATCCCTATGCCTCCGCGGAAACAACATTCCGGCGGCCACCGCAATGGCTACTGCACTCACGTAGGCATCTTTCAAGTTTCTTTAAACTCTATAGTATTCATTTGATTTTACTATATTATCCTTAATGAAAGAACATAATATAATTCAATAAAAATGTTTCTTGACCTTACAGAATAATAATATTGTTAAAAAATAATAATTCAATCAAATAAATGAATAAAAATATCTTATAATTTGTAACTCTATTAAGTTTTGGAGAATATGGCCTGCCAAAGCTGCAAATTCTTTATTAAGTCTTCCAACTCTCCAACAAAACATGTAGTAGATGATTTCCTATAGGATTCTGTAAGACGTAAATCCTCTGGTACCAAGTTGATCAGGCCAAACAAAAAAAAAACCGATTGGAACCCCTACATATCCGTAAATCCTCAGTGTATAATTAGGTCTCAAAGCTTCATGAGCGTCTGGATGTGCCATTAGCACCACCGCACTAGAAAGTATTCCAATAACTTCCCGTTAGGGTCCCGTTGTCTCCTATGAAATTTGATTTAGGTGTTCAGCGCTTCATATCAAGTGGTCTCCAGTTCATATAAATCCTGTCGTTACCTCTACCGCCGCGCCAGAATATATGTACATATCTTTTTGCTTCAATTTAACCTTTAACTAATTTCTCACAATCACAGTTGGTTCTTAATTTGTTTGGTGATACCATTATATGAAACTTCTAAGTAGTCTGACGGTTGCGCAGCTCAAACCCTTGGCATCCTGCTCTTGCGTTTCTCTTTACAGCGACAGTGGCGATTGTTCAGATGGACTTCCCCAGTTCATCACCTTTAGACGAGCACCCTGCAAGCATATGGATTTGTATTATAGGCTTACTTTCCTATTCCCTTGCCTCTGGATATCATGAGAGTTGTCGGAGTCAGGCCTCAACAAATGTTACTGCCTCGAACTGCTGTGTTAAGATAACTTTTATCTCAGGAAGTTTGGCTTATACTGCACTGATATCGGTGTTGGTTCGTCCTTCTCTCCAGCCACTTGTCTTCCTTGTCTGTTTAATGTTGCTACTCATATATTTTAACCACAAGAA
Organism: Neltuma alba; assembly: GCF_004799145.2. NCBI lineage: Eukaryota > Viridiplantae > Streptophyta > Magnoliopsida > Fabales > Fabaceae > Neltuma > Neltuma alba. Next base: position 740,939 of record NW_021637298.1, read on the forward strand.
AATCACAGAAATAATCTGTGAAAATATGGCTCCATGTTTCTATGATCTGTGGAGGAGAATCCAAAGCAAAGCTTCGAGTTTGTATGAGCAATGGAGGAGAACCGAAAGCGACAATGTCCCTGTGATCAACCTGCCACCAGTATAATCAGATCTTCATCAAGCCTTAAACTTACTATGCAGTATCGTTTGCAAGACAATGAGTTGTATTTTTGTTGAGAATAATGTGATCATCACCTAATGGGAGGTTAACATGTATAGGTCTTCTCTTGAATTTTCAGCCAGGTTTTGTTGTTCACTTTTTAATAGGTTTGTAGTCCCATTGGTTCATCATTAATGAAACTTGCATCATTTTCATTCTTCTTTGTTTAACAGTCATATGATGATACTGTGGGATGATGTGGGTTTTGTTTTAATATGCTTGTCGTGAATTGAGAATAACGAAAGATAGCCTTTAAAAGATCGTCTGCGGTAGGACATGCTCTGTTTTTAAGACATGGTCGTCCTGGTGGAAGTTTTTGCCAAAGTCAAATATTATTCCTTTTATTTATTTATTTTTTAATTTTTCTTTCAGTAACGGGGCGGGGAAAGGTTTTACGCAAATTTATAAACAAAAATCCTTGTACTCCACCGGTTTTTAATATATGACCTAATTGTTAAGTTAATTTCGGTTCCAAGTATAGGATTTATTTATTATATTTATCAATTTTTTCTATATGATCCCTATATATGGATACTCCTTTAAGCATAATCAAGTAAATGAGGGAGGAAGAAAATTAAGAAAGATGATTATGGTGTTTTAGAAAAAATGTGTCATATTTCTTATAATTAATTAACTAACCTAAATTTCTTAATCTAATCAAATTAGTTAAATAGATTTTATATTAAATATGGGAGGAGTATATGTTTCAGCAAAAATATTAGAAAACTGTTTATGGTGGGGCTCCTTGTCCTGTTTTTGGGGTTGTGGATGTATATGTTTTAACATTCTGATTAAGGTCAGAAAAGCCTTTTTGACCAATAAATCAATGAATAAAATATAAATAAATAATGACCCATTTGGTATTGCAACCAGTGATCATATATCCCTATCACTTGGAGCTGATTTGGACAGCGAATAAACGGCTGAGATTGTTCGGAGCAGATTTGAAAGCAGAAGAAGGAACCAAATCAGCAGTTTTTTTTTTTTAATTGTTTCTTTTGTAAAGTCCAAACCCTAGCAAGCGGGTAGAGAATTAAGGAAGGAAGAAAAATCATCTGAAAGGCCTAGAGGGCCCACTTGAGGACTTAGGATCTCTGCGTGTTTTCCACAAAAGTCAGCTCACCAATTTCTGCTATTTCTTTATGATTAAAGTGTGTGAAAAGGCCTTCGGCCGGGAAAAAAAAGTCGATGAAAAGACAGAGTAAAGAGCATTTCACTTCCTCTATAACGATCACTGGGAATCCGGAATCCGAAATCCCACTGTATATCTTATTCATGGACGCGATAAAAGACAGAATCCATAGGATGAAACCAAACCGTGGTTTGAAAAAGTGATTCTGGAGAATAGATTCTGTGGAGAATAGATTTTGTGGAGAATAGATTCTGAGAAAAAGTGATTCTGAGAAGTGAGAGTGTTTGGATAGTTATTACCAGAAGTGCTTTTTACATGTGGAAATTACCAAAAAGGGTATAAATTAATATGATAATTATATAAGGGATAGATTTTATGATTTATTTTGATTTGAAGAAATAAAATTGTTAATGAAATAATTTTTACTAACATAATTAATAATATATAAGATAATATAATTAATACATAATTAATATGTGTACATATATTTATAAAACATAATATTAAATATGTTTATAGAAAAATATTTTTTATAACAGAAAAATATTAATTTTGTTTAAAGATTGTAAACGTGAAATCCCATAACATTTTTTCACAACTACTTTTTGTAATAACATACTACATGTATAATAACCTCTGATGTTTAATACAATTAATTAATTAATTGTCACCACACATATATATTCATAAAATATAAGAGTGAAAAATATTTTTAGAGAAGATGAATTATTTTGTTGCAACCAGAAAGTCATGTATTTTTCATGAAGATTATAAACATAAAATGGGATGATATTGTTTGATAAAATAGAATAAACACGTCTTAAAATAATTTATTAATTATTCAAGTAAGTAATAATTAGCTTGAGAATATAAGGTATAATATTAATAAGAGAAATATAAATAAAGAAGTGTCATAATCATTAAGATGATGCATCGATACAAAGCATTTGTAATAGGTTTTGTTTTTAACTACATATTACAATCTATGACAAAAGGAAATAAATAAGACATGACTACTATCCTTGTATTGAATTAACAAGTTCGTCTCTTATGCTATCACGAACCTGAGCCATGTAAGATGAAGATTGAATTGATGATTGTATACGTGAAAATCTAACCCCATCATCATCATCTTCTGCATAAGTACCTTCTTTTTCCAACTGAACGAATCTAGGATCAGTAATAGATGTCGTTCTAATAAAATTATGTATAGCCATCGTTGCACAAACGATTTTAACTTGTGTTTCAAAATCATAGGATGGCATGTTTTGTAAGATTGCGAACTTTTTTTTCCAAACTCTGAAAGTTCTTTCAATTGTACTCCTTAAACTTGAATGGAAATAATTAAAGATCTCATTGTCATTTTCAAACCCAGATGTCCTTCGAAAATCAGGCAAATGGTAATGCTTTCGTCTGTATGGGCCGAGATATCCATTCGGTGTTGGGTATCCAGCATCCACCAAATAATATTTTCCTATATAAAAAATGAAATTATTGTAAATTATGTTTCTATTGTTAAGCTAAATATAAAAAAATGTAGGAAATAAAAAAATACCTTCAGGTGGATGGGGAAAGTTCATTGAAGGAGTTGTGAGGGCATGATCAAATATCCGAGCATCATGTGCGCTACCTTCCCATCCGGCTAAGACAAAAGTAAAACACATGTCCCAATCACAAACCGCCATGACATTTTGTGACACTGTTCCTTTCCTAGAGATAAATTTAGTTTGATCTGTTGCACTGACAACGCAGGAAACATGTGTGCCATCAATTGCTCCAATAGCATGTTTAAAAAAAAGGCCAGTATTTACCAAACCGAATTTTTGTATGAACATGCTGGAATGTTGGATCTTTTGGTTTGATATTAGACATGGCAAGTCTACAGCATGCCATTAGGACATTATGAAAATGTCTACTAATTGTCTCCCCTGAATGTTGAAATCTTTCTTGCTGCATTCTACTACTAAGTGCATGCCCAACGGTATGTAAAAACATTGCAACTGATTCATGTATCCCTATATTTTTAGTTTCTTTTAGACCATGTTGTTGCAATTGTTCCACCAGACTTAAGAACACATCCCGTTCCATCCTAAACATGTTATAACAACGACTGGAGTTGCCATCTAAAACATCCCTTACCCATATGCAGCCTGTATAAGCACTTGTATGCCGAGACTCCTTACACAAGTTCAAAGTAGCGTATGCACCAACCAATGCTGCAACTTTGTTAACCCTTTTTTTCCGTCCCTTAGCATACTCTTCCACATGTTTAATTTCATCATCCATATTCGTTTTATCCTGTGCACATACACATAAAGTTTAGAATTCCTACGTAGAAATTACGAAACATTTATAAAAGTTACAGAGTTGTCTGATTCATATAACAATTCACTGGTCACATAAAACATACACATATAGAACTGTCTAATATAATAAGCAAGTCATAAATCCCTAGTGTAAAACTCCAAAATAGGTAGAAGTTGTTCCTTCTGATCCTTCAGAGCTGCATACATTTCCCGTGCCTCTGGCCGTTCCATAAGGAGTTGTGTGCACCGTCTAAAGAAATCAGGATCACTGACAACTTCAGGAACTGTTTTCAGGTGAGACAGGACTCCCCTAATTGAAATTTCATAAGCACGCGCTTCTTCTTCCAACCTTCTAGCTTCTGCTCGTGAAATGACCTCATTTCCACGCTCGGCCTCAGAAATATTTGTTTCAGCAATCTTGCTAATTGCATCCGCTATTTTCATAAAGGGAGATGCGCGTTTCTTCTTGACTTCACTCTTCCTTCTGACCCCCAGTGAGCTACTAGGTCGACTCCTACCTCTGCTTGTACCCCTACCACTGGTATCCTGCCTCAATTCAGTGTTGCCTCCACTACATCCACTATTATCATTGAAGTTCACTGTGTTAAATTCCCCACTTATACCAGTTGGTGCGCCTAAAATTTCATCACTATCTCCAGACCCTTCTTCCAAATCTTCATTCGGTGTTCCTTCACTTGGAAGTGTCATGGAAGAAGGTGCCCATGCTTGTGGTCTAGTTGCAGCCACACTCCCAAATAGTTGAGTCAATTGATCCCTAAATTGAAGTCCTCTTTCTCTGAATTTTTCGTAGTTTGGAACTTCCTGCACATTAGACACCAATAATATCATAAAATATTTCAAAAACAGTAAATATACACAAAACGTTAACAAGTAGAGAAAATGTAAGATCAAAAGGTTCAATAATTACCCTTATTTTTCTCTCCCACCAATCATCAGTTGCACTGACAGTATTCCTTTCAGTATCCCATCCCAATCCTGTCTCACGAAGCAGCCTATCCCATGTCTGCCACTCTTTTCGTAGGGAATCATATTTATTCTTAAATTGAGCTTTTTCATACACTCTTCCAGTTTTGGCAGTAAAGTTATCAGCAAGAATATCCCAAGCTTTCTTTGTTAAGCTAGTACCTTTTCTTTCCCCTTGTTGCACAAGTTCAATGCAGAGGTCAATAAACACTTTCGTGGTTCGTAGGTCCCAGGAAGCTTTCACCGTATTCTTACCCATTATGCTATATCACAATTACAGCTCTTCAGTCATCACAGGTTAATCAACTCAAAATTAATTGAAATAACAAGTGTCATTGTTACCCAAATCAACTATGAATACCATATTAACATTTTTCTTTCTTTCATTATTATTTAAAACAAAAAGAAATTCAATCTGTATTTATAACAAGTAATTAATTTTTTTAATCCAACATAAAATGAAATTATGTTCCCATTCCTTTCATGACTAGAAAAAAATTAAAAAAATTAATTTTAATTACTACAAATACAACATCCTATAATTTTATTCAAAACAGGATTACGAAAAATAAAACATAAGGATTACAAATATATGTCTCTGGAAAAACTAGTCACTTGAATAGACCGAAAACCAATCCTCTGACTGAAATCAGATAAACCAAGCTACACAAATGAATCCTCGAATGAAAATCAACCCACCACTGAAGCAGAACGTCAGCAATAACTATCAACCAAGCAAAACCAGCACCCACCAAACACCCCAAGCCAGTACTGAAAAAAAAAAAATTACCCCGGTCAGACCACAAGCCATGACAAGTTCAATGCAGAGTATATAAAACAAAATTTTAGACAGCCTGGTCATCATCAACGTTGAGTGGTCGTAAAAATTATAGGGCGGCAAACTACAAATATTAAACACAGATTTCCATTTGCTATATTTGTGCGTATGAGAGTCCGGTGAAGGAGACGTGGAGCTAGATAAATAGATCTCAAAACCAAAAACAAATTCACAGATTATCAACCAACCGAAGATACCGTATATCAGGCTCAAACCAACGGGACATATTTATACACCTTTAATCTATCGGTTCCACAAAAGTAGTTTTTTTTTGTTTGGGGGAAAAAACAAATAAAAGGAAAGTTATGAACACACGATGATAAAAGTGCAGTGAAGATAAACAATCATAACTCAATAGCTTTGGCTGCTTCAGATTTTAAATACCATGATAAGCGAGAATGAAGAACATAAGAATCAATCAGATAAAGAAAACGAACTCAGAGACTCACCTGAATGGAGGACTGAATACGGCAACGAGAGTGAACGACGGACCAGGCAGCGGGGCCGGTGGCGGCGGCGGCGGCTGCAAGAGGAGCACTTGCGACTGGGCTAGTGGCGACCAAGCACGAACAAGAAGAGTGGCTCAAGAGAACGAACAAAAGGTGTTTTAAAATCTCTTATCTGATCCGAATTGATTTCACAAAAATCCCATTCACTCCGAATTGATCGTGCTACGGTTCCCCCCCACGGTTAACAACTCGACGTCGCAGCCCGTAGAGGAAGAAACAAAGGCTGCTCTGGTTTTGGCTTGCAAGTTGTATGATCCAGAATCCACAAATAGTCAAACGAAAATTGATCTCAATTGACACTGAAATTAACAGAAGAGATCGAGTAGCAGAGGATAAATGCCGGATCTGAGCCACCTTACCTGAGCGCCGGAGAAAGAGCCAAGGAACACTGACCGCCGCGGAATGCTTCAGAGCGAACCTGAGCGCCGGAACTCACAACTAATAGCTACGATCTTCTTCCGCCGAGTTGTGATTTCTCTCACCGACACCTTCAAACCATGGCTGGACGGCGACTTCTTCACGGGCAGCGACTCGTTCTGTCAAGGAGGAAAGACCGAAGGGGGAAAGGAAGACCGTGCTTGAATTGATGAATGGAACTGGGGAAGAAAGCGAGAGGATGACCGAACTGGAATGGAGCTCTGAAGATACTTTGGACCGACTGGAATGGAAGGAGCTCTGAAGTTTCGACCGACTAGAATGGAAGGAGCTCTGAATTGATAATTGAAGCCAGAATAATTGGAGCGGGGATGTTCGGTCATGTGAGGAGGGCCCACCATCAGCCTTCAATAATTGGAGCAGAAGCGGACGAAAATAGCTTCTGATGAAACCATGGTTTGGGGGTTCAAAACCATGGTTTCCCCCAAACCATGGTTTTAAATATTTGGGAGGCTGTTTGGGTAGCATTTTCCCCAAACCATGGTTTGGGGTGCTACCCAAACAGAGCCTCATTCATATGGGCTAATGTGTTCCCTAGCAGAAGTTAATGCTTTGTTAATTTTTGTTGGAGCTATTAATTATTAAACGACCATATGGGCTAATGCATTTCCAACTCATTGATTTTGGGCCTGTGTTCAATTACATTTCTTCCATTAATTCAACCGAACAAAAAAAAGATAAACATTTAATATCCGAAAGTATCTCAAACAGGATTACTTTCAATAGGAAGAGACCTATACTTTAGCAGCAAAAAAAAAAAGCATTGCCCCCACTATACTTTAGCAGCAAAAAAAAAAGAAGCATTGCCCCCACTAATTTGTATCTGAGCCCTTTTTTTTAAAAAAACAAACACAAAAAAGCCTCCAGAACAAATAAAAATAATCTTTTTAAATCAAAATTAAAGAACTATTTTTAAATGAACTAATCGCACATTAAGCTCAATTGCAATGCAAGATGATTAACACACAAGTTTAAATGAAAAGTTACTTATCTAGCTTAGTTGGGCTTTTACCTTTGGGCTTGGGCCCTCGTATTGAAAAAAAAAAGGTTTAACCAAAACACTAGTTTCTTCGCTCTCCCAGTTGGCCTTTTGTTAAATATTATATTACTTCCTATCCTTAATTTAATACTTTATTTAATTTTTATTTTGATATTAAATATAAGATTTTAATTTATTTTGTCTATCATATTTATGTATTTTTTTAAGATAGTCCTTCTAATAATAGTAATTTTAACCAATACACTTAAGTATTTCAAATACTATCTCTGGTCTTAAATATAAAAACTAGTTGACTAATTTGAGTAGATTAAGAAAACAAGTTAAGTTAGTTATTTGTAATAAATAGGTGTTGTCTTTTCTAAAATATCCTTACTAATCAAGTACATTGGCTAAAACTATTATTATTAAAATGACTATTTTGAAAAAAAAGAATAAATATGAGAGGCAAAGTGGATTGGAATCTTATATTTAGGATTAAAATTAAAGTTAAACAAAATCTTATATTAAGAACTAAAAGTAATATTAATTTAGACAATAAGCTACTTATGCGTTGTCAGGGCTTGCATCAAATGTTGTAGAGCTGCGAACATTGCAGACATGCATGAAAGAGTCCAGATGGATTCAACGCGGAGGGGTAAAATTTTTCAAAAGTCCCATTGCAAGGTCCTGAAAAGGTGTAGTTGAAATTGAAGTTAATCCGAGATTAGAATGACCATTGAGATAATATAATTTAATTAAAAATATATAAAAATATTCATATATAACTCTAAAGAGAATAACATTTAAATAAAAAAATATTAATTCACAAGTAAATATAATATTTTTATATGAATTAGACACAATTCAACATGCAAGAGTTAATAAAGCACAAATATAATGGGATGCTATTTTTTCATTTTATTTAAAACTCAACATTGTTCTTTTTTTTTTTAATAATTTTTTTTTAGTAGATCAACATGGTCCTTTTAAACTCAATAATAGAAGGAAGTGTGTGTGTGTGTGTGTAAAATCCAACCCGGCGGTCCAAAAGATCAGAGTGTTTTACTTTTTATTCCATTTTCACGGACTGAATCAGCTGCTCCTCTCTTTTAAGTCTAACGGGAAATTGGGCTCTGTCTTGGCCCAGATGCGCACCTCGGCTTATCATGGGGAATTTACAATTTTGCGCTCATGTTATTGGAATTTAACTACTCAATAAAGTTCAAAACTTGTTCCCCGTTTATAGGAATTTTCCCTTTTACTTAGCTTCTTTACTTCATATAATAGTTTTTCAAAAATTTTCAAGCCAAATAATAACCTCTAACTATTTTTCTTTGAGCTTTGGAAAAATAGGCCTTTAATTACCAAAATTTAACTTTTACATATTCCTGTTTTAGAAAATAAATATTTTCATAAATTTTATAAATTCCTAAAATGGTGATCCATAATTTTATGCTGCCTTTGCATAATTTTGAAAATTATGCACTCTTTTATTCCGTTGAAATTCCACTTGAAAATAGAGTTTTTTGTTGTTGCCAACACTAGAAAATAGGTTTTTAAAACTAATAATTATTTTTTGAGGAATTTTCATATTTATTAAATTATCTAGGCCTCAAATATACCTTAAAAATCTATTTTCTATTTCTTTTTAGAATTTTTTCGAATTTTGTTTGAATTTCTAGGCATTTTTCTATGTTTATATTTCTATCCAACATTGTTTTATACTCCTCCAGTTCTTAATATAAAACATATTTAAATAATTTAATTAGATTAAGAAAATTAGGTAAATTCGTTAATTATAAAAAATATGACATGTTTTTTCTAAAACACCACAATCATCTTCTTTAATATCTTTTCTCTCTCTTCTATTTGATTATAGTTGATGGAGTATTCATAGAAGTAATTTAGAAAAAATTAATAAATATGATAAATAAGTTTTATATTTAAGGTTAAAATCAACTTAATAATTAGGTCTTATATTGAGGACTGAAGAAGTGTTTACACTTTTCTCACTATCAAATGTGAATGTGATTGTCACAAAAAAAAAAAAAAAAAGCGAAAGTGATGGTTTTCAAGGGTCATTCAGGAGGCTGGACGACTTTTCACAAAGATAGTACCGCGAAAAATCCTTTTTGGTTACATTTTTCTCGGAGATATGGACATCCTCATTCTTATTATTCTCTCCTCCCTTTGCGTGAAGGAACAACCAGTGCGGCCAACACAATCGAATGATGAGTGAGTGTCCCGTTCACATATATGACGTGACTAACGTACACCACCGCTCCATACTTTTATGCTGCCTCTGCATAATTTTCAAAACTACGCACTTTTTTGTCCCTTTGAAATTCCACTTGAAAATAGTTTTTTTTTTCCAACACTCAAAAATTGGTTTTTAAAACTAATAATTATTCTTTGAGGCATTTTCATATTTATTAAATTATCCAGGCCTCAAATATACCTTAAAAAACTATCTTCTACTCTCTCTTTTTTTGGATTTTCTAGAATTGTTATGAATTTCTGGGCATTTTTCTATATTTATACTTCTGTCCGACATTGTTTTATATTTACACTTTTGTCTTTGAACCTTTGTCTATCAAATGTGAAAGTGATGATGATAGCATATCCCGGAAGTGCTCAATATAGGAGTCCTGAAGCCCAAGAAATGCTCATCCAATTAAAGGCTCAACCAATCCTCCAAAGTTTTCAAAAATTTATAGTTTCAAAATGCTTACATGAAAGAGGACATAGATCATTGCTTGGATAATGGTATGAATAATTATAAATATACAGCTTGAAGTGACATGTGATAGGCCACCCCTCAAGCCACCATGGCATGATTAGTGAGCCCAACAAGAGTTCAAGATGATGTACAAGGCCCACATGGAGTTTGGATTGGAGAATTCACTTAAAATACCATATGACAACCAACAAGTATTGGTCTAAGTAAAAGGGACTTGAGCACCTTAAACATCATGTCTTGGGTTCGATCCTTGAGACGGTGTGTATAGAAAAAATACTGTTGGAAAGGGTACCCGCGACGGCGCCTAATAGTATCCTGAGAGATTAGTCTCTTGCTGTTCAGGTGAGAGGATACCCTGGGTAACAAAAAAAAAACCATGTGACAAGCATGTGCCTTGGATAAGGATCATAAGTGATGTCCAAGAAGGATCAAGAAGGTATTATTATAAATTAATTATGATTTAAATTTGTTTTTTTGGTCAAGGATAGTTCTAGAAGATCATGTTTTGATCTAATTTCCTATTTTCAAATAGCAAACTTGTTCTTAAAGTTTAAGTTATTTTCTTTTTTTTTTTATGTAATAAATGGTGCCTCCCATAATCAAATAATCACTAATGAGGCATCATCCCCAGTATTTATGTCTTAAGATGCTAATTCTAAAGTGTTATATGGTTGCCTATATATAGGGCATAGGCTACGTTTTTGTGATTGAGTTTATTTCTCTTTGTGTGAGCTTTACTTGCATTCTTGTATTCTAATGAGAATACTCGATAATATCAGGGGATTAATCAACTTTGTGGTGTTATCATGGTCAGGGTTATAAAAGATAGGTTCTCTTAAGGTCCTACGTAGACTGATTATCCATTCTGTTTCTTGTGTTTGAGGTCTTTACTTGTTTTAGCCGGTTCGTATGTTTCTCCATATCAGATGACCTTTGGCCTTTGTCTGTCAAATGTGAAGGTGATGGTTTATAAAGTGCGTCCAGTCACATGACCCAAACTAATGTCATTACCAAACTCGACGCAGACAACTAATGCCATTATCAAGCTCGACCCAAAAACTAATGTCATTATCAAACAACGGGGAAGCTCACAGCTCTGCTTCGTATTCCGTAGTAAGGTCTCTAAAGCTGCTTGTTTTAACCGTACACGAAGCCAAACCGTCCGCAAACATGTCCTGATCATTCTTATTCTTATTCTCTCCTCCCTTTGCCTGAAGGAACAACCAGTGCCACCGCCACCATCGAATTCCGGCAAACTCAACTCCAAGTCATACCTATTGATAGGGATTATATGTAGATGACCCGTATAAATAGTCTCATTCACATGGGCTAATGTGTTTCCTACCAAAAGTTAATGCTTTCTTAATTTTGCCATACGAAAACGTCTCGGAGATATTAATTGTTATGCATGAAAAGGAAATTCCGGAATATTGTGTCTCGGGCATCAAATAATGAGTGAGTATCCCGTTCACACACACACAAACACACACACACATCCTGTGAAAGTGTGATTAACACCACTGCTTCGCAAGGTGGTTTAAGCTTTTATCAAGTGTTAATTCGTTTATCAAGTTGTGAGCATTTTATTTTGTTATAACTCACACACCTGTCATTTCCCTTACCGAGAGTTTGCACTCAACTCAATTGAGATATTGTATGCACCCAAACTTAATTCAGAAGATAATGCATATGATGAAACGAACCAGGCTGGAATTCTAAACCTGCTAACCAAATTTCTGTTGTGAGTTTTAGTATACGGGTATGTCAAAAAAGTCTCATATTACTCAGGATTGAGGGGAGTGCCACCTTTTATTCTAACCTGTGTGGTGGAATAGTTTTTAAGGACAGTATCCTTGAACATAACTAGAACCATGTTTTTGTTATTTTTGCAGGTGTTGCCAACAATTTCAACTCGATACAATGGTAATGGGTGAGAATCAATTTACTGATATTGCCATGGCATATGTGAAAATTGAGTTTCCTCTCTTCTATCAATTGGATGAGTGAGAAACAAGGGTTTTAAATATTGAACCCTCATTTTTTTTTTGTCCACATAAGAAGGGAGTCCACTCCCAATTAGTTTCATAAATTTGATAAAAACCACTTAACACGTACAATCCCCGGATAAAGGGACTCTTTTGTAAAAAAATAAAAAAAAAAGGGAGAGAAAATAAATTAAAATCTTATATTTAGGATTAAATTAAATATTCAACTAGCTCTTATATTAAGGACAAAACGTAGTACTTCATATACTCCGAATAATATATGTGTGTGTTTCTGTTCTATAACTATAAACTTATATATTCCACTTTTTACAAGATAAATTTTTTTCCATAAACTTTATAAATTCCCAAAATGGTTATCCATAATTTTACGCTATCTTTGCATAATTTTCAAAATTATCACTACTGTAGAAAAAGCTAAATGTAACGCTTATTTTTTTTTTTTTTACTTTTGTAGCATTTTCAAAACACTACATTTAAACCTGTTACAAAAGATGTTAGAAATAAGCTGTAATGCTTTTGAAGTGCTACAAAATATTTTTTATTTTTTTAACATGGTAACTTTCTATGGCACTTTTCTTAGAAAGCGCTACAGGAAGTACATCTCCTGTAGTGCTTTCTTAAAAAAGCATTACAGAATATAACTATAATTTCTGTAGTACTTTCTTAAGAAAACGCTACAGAACTATTTTTTATTTAAAAAAATTAATTGATATTTTGTAGTATTTTTTTAATAAAATACTACAGAATATATAATTGTTTTAAAAAATATTTTCAATATAATTTCTAAAACCACATTTATAGAAATTTTACATATAAATTTCTCAACTGCGAGTAAAATTTAGAGATTGAATACATACAATAAAATTCTCAAAACAACATAGCTAATTAATTAGCAAATTTAGATTACTACTATGTATATTAACAACAGTTATGAACAAGATCAATCTAATTCTAATTCTACAATATAATAAATACATCTAACAATGATGGTTACACTTACTAGCATTATATTTTTATTTAGTTCTCAACTAAATGCAAAACATAGAAGAGCAATTATAAAACAAGCCACTCATATAAAGTATTGCTGGAACACATATCTACACTACTCTTCAATGACTTCATTTACTCAGTTCTCAGTGTACTTTGCCCAAGGTACATCTTCATAATACTGCTTAGTAATTTACATATATAGCCAATTAAAATCGCCAAAAAGTAACTATTAGACAATAATTAAAATTAATGAACAATATAAACTTAAACTAAAACTACTTACATTCTCAGGAATAAAAGTTTGATAATGAGTAATAACATCTTTCATGAATCTCATAATATAGTAACCACATAATTATTATTGGGTTGGAAAGGGTACTGCAGTAATATCATCAAATAATTAGATCAATTTATGAATGTGAGTGTTTATTTTCAAAACTTGAGTAAATTTAAATACCTTAATTTTCTTCCGCGCGTAGCTTTTTATAGTAATATCATCAAATTATTATACTTATTAATAACTTTTTATATTTTGTTATTTATTTCAAAATAAAATCAGCAGCATAATGGCTTAAAAATGGAAGTTTCCCAGGTTCAAGCCATCTCTTTTAACTAATAGTATCTAATCAACTAATTAATGCAGCACAACTCAATGATTTTTCACAACTAAAAACAACAACAAAAAATCATGTTTGCCAACATATATCAAATGTAAAATAGAAAGCATTAAAAGCCAATGGATTAAATATTATGACACTACTTCTTTAATTATTCTTCTTGTTGTCTCATATGTTTAGACTATTTTAACTTGCATGCTTACAATATTAAAATACAAAACTATGTAAATAGCTGTTTAAATAATATTCTTTACCTTAACAAAATTTAGCAGCATAACAACTTAAAAAATTTTTGGTCCTAAAACTTCTTTTTAACTAATGGTACTTAATTAAACAATTTATAAGGCATATGTCATCAGTTTTTCACAGCCCCATAACAATAAAGATCATATTTGCCAACATATTATTCTACCTAAAATAGAAAATAAAATAACTATCGCATACTTTCACATGTAAATGATAATAATTAATCATATCTCACCAATTAATTTTCTAACATATTTCAAGTTTTCATTAGTGAATAATTTTGCAAAATCTAACTAGCTAAAATAAAAAAATATTAAGCAAGGTAAAACAATTATTACTAACAAACTTAAATTTGCAAGCTTTTAAAATAATCTTAGCTTAAAAAATAAAAGTACTTACAATGTATTATAGATTGAGATGAACTAATATTGAGTTCCGTGCAAAATAATAAATAAAGTAAAAATAAATGAATAATTTTACAAAATCTAACCAACTAACGTAAAAAATATTAAGCAAGTTAAAATATTTATTACTAACAAACTTAAATTTGTAAGCTTTTAAAATAATGTTAGCTTAAAAATAAAAATACTTAAAATGTATTATAGATTGAACTGAACTATATTGAGTGCCCTGCAAAAAAAAAAAATAGAAAGAGAGTAGGGACAAGAAAAAGAGGTGAGGACAAAAGGTACAGAAATCTACAATTGAGCAGAAGTATATTGAATGCCTTGTAATAAATAAATAAACAAATAAAGTAAAAAGAGAGTGGGGAGGGAGAAGAGGAATGAGGACAAAGAGAATAGAAATGGGGATTGAGAAGAGTGGGTATGGGAAGGGGGCAAGAACGGGAAGTTGGGATAGGGACAAGGAAAGGGGAGTTGGGAAGGGAAGGGGGGAATGAGGAAGGAAAAATAATGTGGAGACAGGAAGGAGGTAGGAATAAGGAAGAGAAAAATGAGGAAGGACCGTGGTACGAAAAGTAAAAGTGGGAAGAGAAAATGAGGGGTGGGACACTTGGTGAAAAGGAGGAGGTGAGTGTGGAGACAAGAGGGAGCTGTGTGGAAATGGGGACAAGAAAAAATGGTGAAGATAAGCAGTGAGAGTGGTGAGGTGCGATTGTGTTGGGGGACAAAAGAGAGGGAAAACAAAAAAAAAAAGGAGAAATTTTTTTTTAAAAAATTTATGGCACTTGTTGTAGCTTTTTCCTTAAAAAAAAATACTACAGCAAGTGGTAAAAAACATCAAGAAAGCGCTACAGCAAGTGGATTACTATATTTTTTTTAAAAAGACTTTCTGTAGCGCTTTCCTGAGAAAGCGCTACAACAAGTGAGATACAACATATGTAAACTTTTTTTTTTCCAAAAAAAAACCTTTTGTAGCGTTTTCACGAGAAAGCACTACAGGAAGCCCCATACTAGCTGTAACACTTTTTTAGAAAAGTGCTACAAAATATTTTTTTATTTTTAATAAATTAATGAGTATTAGCTGTAGTGTTTTGTATAATAAATACTACAAAACAGGCACTACAAATGAAATATTTTGTAGCAGCGTATGCACTTTTTTGTTCCTTTGAAATTCCACTTGAAACTAGGTTTTTTTCTTCCAACACTCGAAAATTGGTTTTTAAAGCTAATAATTATTCTTTGATGCATTTTCATGCGTGCAAGTGATAATTAATAAAGATAAGGTGCGTACATCGTGTGAGTTCTAGTCTTTTTCATTAAAATGTTGTGTTTTTTTGGAATATATAATTCTTTTTTAAAATTGGCTAAATCATTAATATTAAATTATCTAGGCCTCAAATACACCTGAAAAATATATACATACTCCTCTGGTTCTTAATATAAGACCTAATTATTGAGTTAATTTTGGTCCTATATATAAGACCTATTTCTCATATTCATTAATTTTTTCTAAATTGCTCCTATAGATATTTTCTCAACCATAATCAAATAGAAGAGAGAGGGAGGATATTAAGAAAGATGATTATGGTGTTTTAGGAAAAACATGTCATATTTTCTTATAATTAACTAACTAACTTAACTTATTTAATCTAATCAAATTAGTTAAATAGAGTTTATAATAAAGACCGCAGGAGTATATTTTTTGGGATTTTTCCAGAACTGTTATGAATTTCTGGGTATTTTTCTATTTTTATACTTATGCCCCACTTTGTTTTTTATTTACACTTTTGCTTTCACCCAAGGATATCTCTATCGAATGTGAAACGGGACATGTGATGCCGTCAGCGTCATCGCCTACAATGGTACGGTCAGCACTGCTCTTCTTATTATCTTTGGTTGAAGCAACAAAACCTACGGCCACCACCATTCAAACTCAAAGTCATGCCTACTTCACTCACGTAAGTATTCAATGTTTCTTTCAACTCTTCATATTATTCATTTCGTTTTTCATGCGTGCGTGCATGCCAAGGAAATTCATCGTCAAATTAGTGTGGGTACATTTTCTGAGTCGTCCTTTGTCCTCGATTCACCATCGTCCATGGTCATGGGGTAACAAGGTTTCTCAAGCTCTGTCTTCATCGCCATCGTGTGCCGGCGGCTCTCGCCCTGTCTTCATCTCCGCCGTGTGCCGGAGGCTGTTGCCCACATACCCTCTCTTCATCTCCACCTCGTGCCGGCGGCTGTCGCCCACATACCCTGGCTTCATCGC
This sequence comes from Neltuma alba, assembly GCF_004799145.2. NCBI lineage: Eukaryota > Viridiplantae > Streptophyta > Magnoliopsida > Fabales > Fabaceae > Neltuma > Neltuma alba. The sequence continues at coordinate 757,593 of NW_021637298.1, forward strand.
CTATATATCCATAAATCCTCAGTGTATAAGTCTCAAAGCTTCATGTGTGTCTGGATGTGCCATTAGCACCACCGCACCAGAATGTATTCCAGTGACTTCCCTTTAGGGTCTCGTTGTCTTCTATGAAATTTGATTTGGGTGTTCAGCGCTTCATATCAAGTGAGTCTCCCAGTTCATATAAATCCTGTTGTTACCTCTACCGCCGCGCCGGAATATATACATATCTTTTTGCTTCGATTTAACCTTTAATTAATTTCTCACAATCACAGTTGGTTCTTAATTTGTTTGGTGATACCATTATATGAAACTTCTAAGTAGTTTGATGGTTGTGCAGCTCAAACCCTTGGCATCCTGCCCTTGCGTTTCTCTTTGCAGCGACAGTGGCGATTGTTCAGATGAACTTCCCCAGTTCACCACCTTTAAAAGAACACCCTGCAAGCATATGGATTTGTATTATAGGCTTACTTTTCTATGCCCTTGCCTTTGGATATCATGAGAGTTGTCGGAGTCAGGCCTCAACTAATGTTACTTCCTTGAACTGCTGTGTTAAGATAGCTTTTATCTCGGGAAGTTTGTCTTATACCGCACTGATATTGATGTTGGTTCGTCCTTCTCTTCAACCACTTGTCTTCCTTGTCTGGTTAATGTTGCTACTCATATATTTTAACCACAAGAAAATCACAGAAATAATCTGTGAAAATATGGCTCAATGTTTCTATGACCTATGGAGGAGAATTCGAAGTAGAGCTTCGAGTTTGTATGAGCAATGGAGGAGAACCGAAAGCGGCAATGACCCTGCAATCATCCTGCCACCAGTATAATCAGATCTTCATCAAGCCTTACAACTTACTATGCAATGCCATTTGCAAGACAATAAGTTGTATTTTTGGTAGGCATTGAGAATAATGTAATCCTCAGCTAATGAGAGGTTAACGTGTATAAGTCTTCTCTTAAATCCTCAGCCAGGTGTTGTTGTTCACTTTTTAATATGTTTGTGGTCTCGTTTGTTCATCATTAATGAGACTTGCATCATCTTCATTCTTCTTTGTTTAACAGTCATATGATGATACTGTTGGATGATGTGGGTTGTCGTGAATCGAGAATAACGAAGATATCCTCCCATTAGTGTAAAAGATCATCTTCGGTAGGACATGCTCTATTTTTAAGACATTGTCGTCCTGGTGAAAGTTTTTGCCACAGTCAAATATTATCCCTTTTATTTATTTTTGTTTTAAATTTTCTCTTTCAGTAACAGGGTAAAGGTTTTATGCAAATTTATAAACAAAAATCCTTGTATATGTTTAGCATAAATATTAGAAAACTATTTATGGTCGTGCTCCTTGTCCTGTTTTGGGGGTGTGGATGTATGTGTTTTAGCTTTCTGATTAAGGTCAGAAAAGCCTTTTTGACCAATAAATCAAATTAATAAGATATAAATAAATAAGGACCCATTTTTATAGCTCATGGGCATCAGATCCTAATGAACCTTTGTAATTTGCGGTGAAATCATTGAAAGGCATAGAAACTTGGGTGGGCTTATAACATCTCTGAATTAAAAAAGAGAACTATAAAATTTTTCTTAGATATACTAACTAATGATTGAGATTAAAAAAATATGAAAGAGAAATTAGAGACGACATTAAGAATAAACCAACAGGGAGGTATTTAAGTCACTTCGTCAGAGAGGAATATGAAAATTGGTCGTGCATTGATATCAATTGAATTAATTAAAATATTTTTGACTAATTTTATTAAGGAAACAACAACCAAAAAAAAAAGGCAAGGGCACCAATATTTTTTCACCCACAAAATTTAATTTCATCTTGATTTTTGAGTAGTAAAATTTCAGAATTGGGAGCAAATGAAAGTTAAATGACTCCAGTGACGCGTGAAATTTAAGATAAGAAGTATTCTTTCCATAAAACAAGGAAACGATCGAAGACCAATGAGAAGCACGTGAGAAGAACAATAATTAAACAAGGAAAAGAAGCTGTCGACCTCAAAAGGAGAGGAAAAAGAAAAAGAAGTAAACCATAAATATGAAAAAAGAAAGAAGAAGGAGTACGTGTTTGCGGCTAGAAAATTATTATAAGAATTACCGTACAGTTATGTCACTTGAAAAGGACAAATAACTAACATGCGACGACGAGGGAAACATACCCCGGGGCAAGGAATGGGGCGGAGCAAGAACATAGGCAGTTTTTCAATATGGAGCATTGGATGATTTAGATATGATAGGTTTAGGGTGTTAATCACTATAATAAGTACTGAAACTTATTCTTCAGGATATCATTTTGGAAAAATTGGAGATAATAAATCTTTTATTAAGAAATTAATTAGCAAATAGTCTTTAAAAACTTTGATCAGCTCAACGTTCATTGTATGTAATTTAATTTTTTTTTTTAATGTTTGATCAAAAGATTTTACTTCCCATACACACACACAAAAGTTATCTTTTCTATGTGTAAATTAGTCCTTTATATCTAAATAATATTTTATACGAACATATTCTTTTTGTGTAACTTATCTTTTTTTATGCATTTTATCAATTTAAGAAATATTTGCCAATTAAATTTCTTACCAGATATTTATTTTAGTTTTTCCCACGACATTTAAACCCCTTTTTCCTCGAATCTTCACAGAATATAGAATTTGAAATTTCCAATATCTCGTGAGCCCCGACCATGCCGCATCATAATTAAGCATATTTATTTAATGCTTCTTAAAACTTCAGATACTTTATAAAAATTCTGGCAACAAAAATACATTATAAAAAGGATGAAGAACATGTTCTGGAAAGCATTTATAATAAGGATCCAAGTACTATATGTGGATGGATTTATACTTTTCGCATAAAAAAACCTCCGTCAGACCCATATAATTTTAAAGTTTTCTATTTCCTAGTTCAAAATCATAAATTAAACTTATATAAACAGAAATCATAAGGCATGAAAGATAATCAATAAACACATATGATATCAAAAATAATATGTTACAATTCACAGAATCACAGTATATAGAGAGATGAGTGTGTCTACATATATATAGAAGGGGAATTAGAGCAATATAAATAAATACATAAATATTGCAGCAAAGTAAATTTAAATAAATATACATATTTTATATATATTTATACAACAATTAAACCAAGACAAAAGAATTGTAACGAAATAAATTAATTAAATATAAACAAACTCAATAAAAAAAATAAACAGCATAAATTATATATATATTTATAATTTATAAAAACAACAAAAATAATGAGTTACTATCCGTAAACCACTAAATGGAGAACGATAAACGTATAAATAAATTAACATAAAACAAAATAATATTTTACAATAAAAAATGGTAAAATGATATAAAATAGCAACCTAATAACAATATAATATAAAATGAAGAGACAAAAACAAAACAACATAAGAAAATCTGATAATAAAATTATAGGAGGCGATAGCCTATACTACTCCCATCGTAAGTTCCAAATAACTGAATGAGGTTATAATGTGATGCTGATTTATAATGCTTATTTTTTCATTAGATATTTATTTACAATTAAGGTTATTTAATTAACATGAACTGATTAATTATGAGATAAGAAATACACTTTCGATTCTTAATATAAAACCTATTTAATTAATTTGATTAGATTAAGGAACTTAGGTAAATTAGTTAATTATAAGAAATATGACATACTTTTCTTAAAATACCATAATCATCTTTCTTAATATCCCCCCTTTTTCGCTTACTTGATTATGGTTGAGGGAGTATCTATAGCGGTAATTTTAAAAAAATTGATAAATATGAGAAATAGGTCTTATATTTATGACCAAAATTAACTTAAAAATTAGATTATATATTAAGAATTAGAGGATTATTATTTATATAAAACATCCATATCTTCTTTTATTTTGCAGAAAAAAATAAACCGAAAAAGAAAAGAAAAAAGAAAAAAGAAAAAAATATAAAAAAGAAAGAATGAGTATAATTTGAAAAGGGCAGGAACTGGGGAATGACTGAGTATCAGGATGGGAAGTGAGATGAAAGAAATTAAAATCTCAATTCTCGATTTTAAATATAATATTTTGATAAGTACTCTTCAAATTGTAACATCTAAACTATTTTATTTTACTCCTCGGGAATATTGTAGAGAGCTTAGACTAGTTAACTCAAGGGGACCGATATCCAATACACCAATACTACCTTCAGTCCTAATTATAAGATCTCATTTATAGTCTATAAATGAGGCTTTATATATAATTAGAATTATAGGTCATCTATTAAGGTTCATTTTACATAATTGACACCTTCAACAAGTTATAAAATTCCCTGACAAATATCGTTGAAGAAGTTATAAAATTCATAAATAAATATCATATTTTTTATAATTAATTAATTAACTTAATTTTTAAATCTAATTAAATTAGTTAAATAGGTTTTATATTAAGAATAAAATGTTCAGTGTTTTATAATAGTGACTGTGATTATATATAGATGACCTGTATAAATGTTACCTGGAAGTAATTCTCATTCCCATGGGCTAATATGCACTTCCCACCGAGAAATAAGGCTTTTTTAATTTTGTCACATGAAAACGTGGAAAACACTAATTATTAAACGACCTTACATATGAAAATTCTGCAGCTTACACGAGTCAAACACTGGGGAAAAGGTAGAGAAAAGTTTAGAAAAATCACGTGGAATTTTATCATTCATCATATCCCTTTTTTTCAGTACTGTGCAATTGTCGGTCGACCTTTTTGGCCCAAATTCCCTTTATATTTTCCCCGTTAATTGAGCCCAATAGAAAATAGTGTTGTCCCAACTAATTTGTCTTTGCGTCTTTTTTTAAATTTAATTACAATTAGATTCTGACAAAAAATTTTAAAAAATGAGCTGAAAATATCAAATTAAAGAATTATAAGAATAAATATCACTTGTAAAATAAGAGTTTCATTTTCAACCTGAGCATTTATTTGTAATTAAAATTCCTAAATTTGCAAATATTTAAATTGATTATCAAAAGGTTTTTTTTGGATAAAAAATACAAATCATTTTTTAAATTTTATAAATCATCAAATTTAAATTTTCCAAATCATTAAATGAAATTTTTCTTAAATATTACTGGCGATTTAAAAAATTAAGAAGGAGAAACTAGAAAAGACATGGGAAAATGACAATAAAATACCACCTGAATTCCAAAAAGACAAATAAGGGACCTGAATAAGCAAAATGACAAATAGGGCACTGGGTACCAATTTGGAATATAGATTTTCGGCCAAAAGACCGAATTGCCCTGATTGTCTCTGAACATTGAGCAGTGTATTCATGCGATAGAGAAAGGGAGAAACTGATTTTCTTCTACGAAACTAAATCCAAGTTCCTGCAGTCACTAAAAAGGATTTTTCGAAATCACGTTGCCGTCGTCGTAGGAGTAGATTGCCATCGCTGAATTTGGTTACCATCGCTGAAATACATTGCCCTGTCTGAAATAACTTGTACCCCCTGAAATTGTCGTCGTCGAAGAGGTCGCTGAAGTATTTGAATTATTCATGAGTGAGTAGAAGTTGATGGCGGGATTTGGATTATTCATTTTTGTGGCTGTTTCATGGTGAAATAGGAACAGGATTATTGCATTTGAGGGTTCATATTCAGTACTTGGTGAATGATGAAGCAGAAATCAGAAAATAGTCGCAAGCAATTACGTAATGTAATTGCTGTCATATGTTTGCTGGTTTTTGGTAAATCCCATTCCGTGAATGGTAAATCCCATTCCGTGAATAGTAAATTTTAATATACATGTAGTTAATTATGAAACTTAATAGTTCAATGTTTATTGTGATGTACTTCAGATGCACGTTCACTGAATGATTTATTTATACTTACAAGTTGCTCTTCCGGTGAAAACAGGTTTACAAAACCCATTGAAGAAGTGGTCACTTTCACTATAAAAGTTGTAAATCCCATTATGTGTTTTGTAAAATTCAGCGTGAAATTTTATTGGTGGTGAAAAGTAAGTTACTCATCCCCCGAAAATATATTGCAAAATCTATTAACAAAGCGGTCACTTTTATCACAAAAGTTGTAAATCCCCGCATATGTTTTATAAAATTCAACGTGAAATTTTATTGGTTTTTAGAAACAAGTTACCTATCCCCTGAAAACAGGTTACAAAAGCCATTTAAGAAGTAGTCATTTTCATTATAAAAGTTGTAAATCTCACTGTGTGTTTTGTAAAATTCAATGTGAAATTTTATTGGTTTTTAGAAACAAGTTGCTCATCCCCTAAAAAGAGGTTGCAAAGCCCATTTAAGAAGTGGTCATTTTCACTAAGAAAGTTGTAAATCTCACTACATGTTTTGTAAAATTCAACATATAATTTTATTGGTTTTTATAAACAAGTTGCCAATCCCTTGAAAACATGTTGCAAAACCCATTGAAGAAGTGATCATTTTCATTATGAAAGTTGTAAATCTCACTATGTGTTTTGTCAAATTTAGTATGAAATTTTATTAGTTTTTAGAAACAAGCTGCCCATCTCCTGAAAACAAGTTACAAAACCCATTTAAGAAGTGGTCATTTTTATACGGAAGTTGTAAATCCCACTATACGTTTTGTCAAATTTAGCGTGAAATTTTATTAGTTTTTACAAACAAGTTATTTATCTCCTGAAAACATGTTGCAAAACCCATTAACAAAGTAGTCACTTTCACTACAAAAAGTTATAAATCACAATATGTATTTTGTAAAATTCATAATTAACTACATGTATAGTAAAATTTACCATTCACATAGTGGGATTTACCATTCACGTAGTGGGATTTACCAAAAACCAGCAGGCATATGACAGCAGTTACGTAACGTAATTGCTTGTCATTGTTTTCTGATTTCCACTTCATCTTCCCCGCAGGTTCACTCCCTCTCTCACTACAAATCCTCTTTCCCACAACCAAAACCCACCAAATCAACAATCTCTACAGAATGGTGATGCGAAGGAGTAAGATAATAGCATTTCCAACATTCTTCTTTCCTTCTTCCCGCATTTAATCACCGTCGGTCTTCCTCTCTCCTTTCTCTCACTGCGTCGCTTTCTTCCTCTCTCCTTTCTCTCACTTTCAGACAGGGCATTTTGGTCTTTTGGCCAAAAATCTGAATTCCAGATTGGTACCCAGTCCCCTATATGTCATTTTGCTTATTCAGGTCCCTTATTTGTCTTTTTGAAATTCAGGTGGTATTTTATTGTCATTTTCCCAAAAGACATTAAGAATAATTCAACAGAGATTTAATTAGATTAAAAAATATTTCAGACACTGACGCCTCCCCGTCCCTCCCAATGCGTGCCACTTTCCGGAACTTTCTATGTCAAGAAGTTTGTTGGAAATCACGCATGCTGGCGGCATCTTTTCTCCGGAAAAGAATATATCCATTTACTTTTCTCTTCACTTCCTTCTATTAACTATCTCTGCTATTGTATTATTATCCAATGGTTATGATTTAATATATTATAACAAATTACTTCTCCGGTCTTTAATATAGAACCGAATTGTTGAGTTAGTTTTAGTCCTAAATATAAGATCCATTTCTCATATTTATCAATTTTCTCTAAATACTCCTATGGATACTCCCTCAACCATAATCAAATAAAAGACAAAGAGGAGGTATTAAGAAAGATGATTATGGTATTTTAGAAAAAACATGTCACATTTTTTATAATTAACTAACTTACCTAACTTCCTTAATCTAATCAAATTAGCTAAATGAGTCTTATATTAAAGATCGAAAGAGTATTATAATATTAAATAATTAAATATATAAATAATTTTAACCTATGTATAAATAAATACTGTGATAATATTATAATCAGAAGGCGCAATATTAAAAACAAAACAAATTACAAAGCATTTTAATAAAAATTTATAGACGTAATGTATGCATATTAATTTCCGATGGTGTATATATATTTGTTATTTAATTAATATTATAATAATATTGTTATAATATATTAAATCTTTACTCCAATAGTAAAAATAGTAAATAGAAAAAAAATGAAGAAAAAATTAAATGGATTCATTCTCATCCTATCTCTTTCGAACTCTTTTTCATTGTGTCCACTCGTATTGTTTAGATACAAAAAGGATTCAACCTAAGAACGTGAAACCTCTCGATTTAGGCATTCTTGTCATTTCTCTCTACTTATCCATCCAATACTATGTCGTTTCCCGTCTCCCCACCAATCAGCTTCTGTATTCCCGCACTTGGTGAAACGACGTGTTTGTAGGGGTCTGCTATTATATAAATTAAAAAAAAAAAAACTCAGCCAAAAAATACCAGGGATCTCTTCCAAGTTCCTTCATGCATATCGCCTGAGAAATAGCAATAGTGTGTTAGCCACAATACCCAACTAGCCCAATAAAGCCCAACAAATAAACCAAAGCCCAAATCTACACTCAGTACAGCTAGCCCTAGATTCTAGATCATTCCATTATAGCACATGTTCCTTTTCAGCCTCTCAGGCTTTTGCCTATATAAGAAATGGTGAATTACTGTATACAATCAAGAAATACTGAATACAATGTTATCTTTAATATTTGTCTCTTATGCTGTTGTGCTCTGAAATGGTATCAGAGCTACTGCGTTTCCGCCACCATGACTGAGTCTTCTTCATCCACCACAACCACTCCCTCATCCTCTTCTATCACCGCCACCATTTTCCCTTCTAATGCCTCACATTACATCTCTATCAAGCTCACACCAGACAACTACCTTGTCTGGCGTGCACAACTTGTCTGGTGTGCACAACTACTTCCTTATCTCTATGGCCAACGATTATTCTGCTACATCGATGGTTCCAACCCCTCACCTCAACCCAAGGTTGCTGATGGCTCACCCAATCCTGAGTATATCAAATGGTTCGAAATGGACCAACTGGTTATGTCTATACTTATCTCTTCTTTATCAGAGAAACTCATAGCACAAGTAATGCGACACAAAACGTCTCGGGCTGTTTGGCTTGCTTTGGAGACGTCCTTCGCTCAACAATCCCAGGCCAAAATATTGCATCTCCAACAACAACTCACATCCCTCAAAAAGGGAGGAGAAAGCATCCTTGAGTATTACAACAAAGCATTGATGATTGCTGATTCACTAGCTGCCTCTGGAAGTCCCATTGCTGATTCTGCATTCAATACATACCTCCTTGCTGGACTAGGAACCGATTATGACTCTGTAGTCACTGTGTTAACTACATTGAAGGCTCAATATACACCAGAAGATGTCCTCAGTCATCTTCTTACTTATGAAGCAAGACAGAAATATAATTTTGTAGACACAACAACCCCTGTGCTTCCCACTCCAGCAGCACTTTTCACTCATCATCAACCTACATCTTCTCAAGGTAACCGTGGTGGTCGTGCGTCGTTTTCCCGAGGCCGCACTGGACGTGTTTTTAACAGTAGGGGTCGCTCAACTTTCCGAGGTGGGGGCTCAAACAGAGGGAGTAGCAGATTCTTTGTTTCGGATCATGAACCAATTTGTCAAGTATGTGACAAACCTGGACACATAGGCAAAAACTGCTTTCACCGATACAACCATACCTACCAAAACCCAAGCCCTTCCAACTTTTCCACTCACTACTCTGCTCTTCCTTCTCAACCTGATGACACCTTGTGGTATCCAGACACTGGAGCAACCAACCATATGACCTCACAATTAACCAATCTCAATCTTGGTTCTACTCCCTATACTGGTCTTGACTCGGTTCGTGTTGGGAATGGAGCTCCACTGTCCATCCAAAACGTTGGCACTGGTCAACTTTCTCCCTCTTCTGGCAAATATCTCTTAACTCAACTTTTACATGTTCCCACCATTACAAAAAATCTTCTCTCAGTTGCTCAATTTTGTTTAGATAATAATGTATTTTTTGAATTTCACTCTTCTCATTTTCTTGTGAAGGACTGTCGCACCAACAAAGTCCTACTCAGCGGTCCCTGCCACAATAGGCTCTACCCCATCTACACAGCCCTGTCATCCATCACCAGTCCTTCCACTCACTATGGTGAACACACTTCCATCACACAATGGCACAACCGTCTCGGCCATCCTGCCTCTCGTATAGTCCAACGTGTCATCCACTCCAACTCTCTTCCAGTCTCCTCTTCTCACCGTCTGCACACCTGCCCAGCTTGCTGCACGTCTAAGAGTCACCGCCTTCCATCTCCATCCTCCCCTCATCGTTCAACCACTCCTTTAAACTTAATTTTCTGTGATGTATGGGGTCCTTCCCCGGTTGTTTCTGTTGATGGCTTCAAGTATTATGTCTCCTTTGTTGATGACTTTTCTCGTTATATATGGCTTTTTCCCATCAAATCCAAAAGTGAAGTCTATGCCATTTTTCTTTCATTCCGCACACTTGTAGAAAATCTGTTTAATTCCAAAATTCGTTATTTTCAATCTGACTGGGGAGGAGAATTTCGTTCCTTACACACCATTTTTCCTTCTCTTGGCATTCATCACCGCATCTCATGTCCACACACACACACTCAAAATGGCACAGTAGAAAGGAAACACCGAGACATTGTTGAAAAAGGACTCACTCTAATGGCTCATGCACATGTTCCGCAACCTTACTGGACCTTTGCTTTTGCCACTGCTGCCTACTTAATTAACTGTCTCCCAAGCTCAACATTAAATAATCAGTGTCCCTATGAACTTCTTTATAAAATTAAACCTGATTATCATTTTCTCAAAGTTTTTGGATCATCTTGCTGGCACAATCTCCGTCCTTACACCAAACACAAACTTGAGCCTCGGTCCACACACTGTGTTTTTCTTGGCTATTGCATTAATCATCTTGGTTATATTTGTTTGGATCTTCCAACAGGTAAATTTTACAAATCCCGGGACGTGGTCTTTGATGAATCCAGTTTTCCCTTTCAAAGCCCAACAACCTCCACTGAGCCCAATCCCATCTCCAGCACGATACTACCCATAATTCCCCTTTCACCCACCGAACCCTTACACGGCCCAACCCAATCACCACGAGCCCCAATACTATCTCCCCCTAGCTCATCCTCATCCTTGTCATCCTCCCCAGAGCCGACTTCCCCTCTCTCTCCATACCACTCTGCTCCTCCTGCCACTACCTCCGTCCCGTCGCCTGCTCCACCTCCCCCACCCACCCATCCTATGGTCACCCGTGCTCGAGCCCATATCTCCAAACCGAAGGTTCATACAGATGGTACGATTCCCTGGCCACCGCCGAAAGCTCTCTCTGCCATCTCCTCGGTTGCAGTGCCCCGTTCGGTTGCAGAAGCTATTCGAGCTCCTGAATGGCGTCACGCCATGACTGAGGAATTTCAAGCCTTGCTCAACACTCAGACTTGGACCCTGGTCCCCCCATCTCCCTCTCAGAATGTCATAGGGTGCAAATGGATTTTCCGAATTAAATACTCTCCCTCTGGATCGGTCGACCGCTTCAAAGCTCGTCTCGTAGCCAAGGGCTTCCATCAACTGGAGGGTCTTGATTTCTCTGAAACATTTTCTCCAGTGGTCAAGCCTATTACGGTTCGGACAGTCCTTGCTCTTGCCGTCTCCCGTGGCTGGGCACTTCAACAAATCGACGTCCAAAATGCTTTTCTCCACGGCTTTCTTGATGAACATGTTTTCATGTCTCAGCCTCCCGGTTTCAAACACCCGGAATTTCCCCACTATGTCTGCAAACTTCGCCGGTCCCTCTACGGACTCAAACAGGCCCCCAGAGCTTGGTTTTCAAGGTCACGTTCCTGTTTACTTGATCTTGGTTTTGCAGCATCTCGATCTGATTCCTCTCTGTTCATCTACAACACTTCGGTCTGTCAAATTTATCTCCTAGTCTATGTAGATGACATTATCATAACTGGATCGTCTCCTGCTGCTATCTCTGAACTCTTGCAATGTTTGGGTTCCTCATTTCCCATTAAAGATTTAGGACCCCTGCACTACTTCCTTGGCATTGAAGTTGAACACCGCCCTGATGGTATTCTACTCACTCAATGAAAATACATTTTGGATCTCTTAAACCGGACAAATATGCTTCATGCCCAACCAATGCCCACTCCAATGGCTATTAACTCTAAACTCACGGACACAGGACAGCCCTTCAAAGACCCCAGCTTCTACAGAAGCATTGTAGGTAGCCTACAATATCTCTCCTTCACTCGCCCAGACCTATCTTTTGCTGTAAACAAAGTCTGCCAATTTATGCAACATCCCACTGAATCTCACTGGTCTGCTGTTAAACGGATTCTTAGATATCTCTGTGGCACATCTCATTTTGGTTTATTTGTCCGTAAATCACCTCAATTAACATTATACTCCACTGCTACATCGCTGGAAGCTTATTCTGACTCCGATTGGGGGGGTTCTCAACATGATTCTAGGTCCACCGGTGGCTATGTGGTCTTTCTTGGTTCCAATATTATTTCATGGAGTTCTAAAAAGCAACCCACTGTTTCTCGATCTAGCACCGAAGCTGAATACCGGGCTCTTGCAAATGCTACCAGTGAACTAATTTGGGTTCAAAATTTGCTAGGGGAACTCAACATTCATCTACCAGAGGCACCAATTCTGTACTGTGACAACTTAGGAGCTACTTATTTGGCTGCTAATCCAGTGTTTCATTCTAGAGCAAAACACATTGCTCTTGATTATCACTTTGTTCGTGAACGCATTGCTGCCAAAACTCTTCGCATAGCCATTGTCTCGTCTCGTGATCAACTCGCAGATATTCTGACCAAGCCTTTAATTGCAGATCGTTTTCAAAGACTCCGTTCGAGTCTCAATGTTCATTCTTCCCCATTGGACTCGAGGGGGCGTGTTAGCCACAATACCCAACTAGCCCAATAAAGCCCAACAAATAAACCAAAGCCCAAATCTACACTCAGTACAGCTAGCCCTAGATTCTAGATCATTCCATTATAGCACATGTTCCTTTTCAGCCTCTCAGGCTTTTGCCTATATAAGAAATGGTGAATTACTGTATACAATCAAGAAATACTGAATACAATGTTATCTTTAATATTTGTCTCTTATGCTGTTGTGCTCTGAAATAGTGCAATAAAAAGAATGGCTACTTCACTCACGTAAGTATTCGAAGTTTCTCTCTTTATATTGCTCGTTTCATTTTCATATCCTCAAATAATTTGCCTTTCGGAGTTGTACGTGAAATGCATGAAAAAGGCAATTCTGGATATTTTGTGTGCGTCTCACTTATCAGAATAGGTCGTCAAATAATGACTGAGTATCTAGTTCATAGGCATCCTGCGATTGTATTCGGAAACAAAAATAGATATCCTGCAATTAGCGCCCCCGCCCGGCACAAGGTGGTTTAGGCTTTGTTTCTCCTCTGGTTTCCTCCATTAATGGTGCCTGGAAGGTCATAGGAAAATGACGATCGAGGTCTTTGTTTGACGATCAAATAATTTGTTTCCTCAACGATCGTGGTCGTGGTTTCACTGACCGGCCGATGATTCGTGAAAATCTATTTTTGCTAATGTCGAAAGCTTGACCGACCAGCTGATGATTTGGTGGTGGCTGGGGGGCGTAAGTAATGGGCCTTCAGGAAACAACTATTCGGTCGAACGATGTTATATTGGGCTTAGGAAATATGGGCTACCTTGGATGGATCTAGGGTATATAGTGATATGGTGGTCGTCGCGGTGGTGGTAAAGGTCTAAGAGGCAAACAGACCGGCCAGATGAGTTGGTGGTGGGCCTGAAGCTGTGGGATGTAATGAATGGGCCTTGCCTTAATGAGGAGTAGGAGGAAACAATTATTGGGGCGAATGATGTTAGTGTTGGGCTTAGGGATTATGGGCTACCTTGGATGGATCTAGAGTATATGGTGGACCAAGATGGGACTTTTGCTGATGGATCCTGTTGGAACTTTCTAGGAAAAATTATATCAAGGCCCCCAACAATAGACATAATCATTAGAAGGTCTCTAAAAACTCTCAAATAGCTCTGAAGTCCGATGGGACCTGATCATGAAAAATTGCTATTAGCCAATTACCGTTTTGCCCTTGTTCACTAAAAAGAAAAAGAAGCTGATAAACTACCTCTCGCTCACGCCTTCGCCTCTTGCCTCTCATGTCTTCGCCTCTTGCTCCGCATCATGATGTTGCCTCCTCTAGTTTTCGACCCTTTATCTGCCTCCTCCATCGTTCGCAGCACATCAATCCATTAACATCAACCCCTTTAGTCCTCTATTGCTCTACTCGCTCACTCATCATCTCGCTCTTTCCACTGATCTGCACAAATATGTATAATGGTCAAGATAACTCCTCATTCCACCCATCCATTCTAATTTCTGCCCCCACTAATTTCTTATACCATGATAATTGATTTCTCTTACAGTTCTTATCAATGTCAAAACTTTTTTTTTGGCCAATCATAAGCGTTCTATTTAATTGGGAATGTTCTGAAATTATGTTATTGAAGAGTTATTTCATCTTTATTATTTGAATAGTATTTATGATCCTTTATTTTTCATATGATGGATTGTTCTTCAGCTTACCATTGTTATGTTCTTGAATTTCATGAATAGCAGCTAAAAATTTGGAATTTAGTGGATTTTCCTTATAGATTGGGATAGCTTTCTATTGTTTTGAATATTTTTGAATCCTTACAAGTCACCTGCACCAAAGGTCCGCTGCTTTATTTGTTCCCTCCTCTGCAAGTGATTTTGGTCTATTATTCTGCTAGGATCTGCATATTATAATAAATGTGTTATTTTTGAGAATGAATGGTTGTCTTTATGAGTTTATTTGGTTGCTTTTGGAATTAGTACTTGGATGAATTTTTTATTATTTTCACTTTCAATTTGGTTCATTTTCATTTTGGTTTTGTTATAACTCTATAGTTTGCAGATGAAATATGTCAATTGATTGGAATAATTAACTTTCTAATTTGCAAAGCTACTATGTCTGCCCTAGCAAGAGAGTAATGTTATGAATCATAAAATTTTCTTTCTCTACTCATGCTTGAAGTTTGCTCAAATTTCTAATTGCTTTCTCAACTAATGATTGTGTTATGTAATTATAATTATAAATAAGAAAATATTCAAAATGATATAAATGCGACAAATAGGATTTAAATTGTATTAGTAAGATTTAGATGAGGTTTAATTATATTGGTAGGATTTAGATAGATTAGGATATCTAGAGAATATTTAGATAAGATTAGGATATTTATTTAAATGTATATCCATCAGGGCTTTTACTTATAAACAAGTATTTACTATTCTTTGTAACTTAGTTTTGCAATTTGATAAGAAATTATTTAGTTTTTCACTGTATTCTATTATTCTTTTATTCTCCTATGCTTCTCTTGCTCTTTTCCCTTTCTCTTTCCTCTTTCACACCTTCCTTATTTCTAATCACTAATATATTTTTGAATTTTCATTCACTTTTGTTTTCAAATTTTGCTCTTGGCGAGAGGAGCACATTTTACAGGAAAGATAGTCTTTTTGGGTTAAAGTTCAGTAGCCATGCTTATTTAACAATTTGTTTTGAATTTCTTTTGTCATCTTATTGTTTAATTATTGCCTGTTTATTTCTTTAAAAGAATAGCCAAAGACAAATAAAGTGGTCACCCCAATAAACTTAGGAATATATGATTGGAGAACTTGCTGCTCACCAAGATCCAAGAGACAAAAAAATGTTCAATAACATGCTCCCTCTTGCTAGGGCTTTAGAAATTTCAGATCAAGTATGCTTTTTATCTTAGAAAGTGCTTGGTAGAATAAAGAGTTTTCATAATAATTCATGCTTTGCTTGGTATAATTTGTTTGTTGGAATATGAACTTAGTGGAGATGGACTTGTTATTGAATTTGTAGTGAAGATTAGTAATTTTTTTCGAATGTATCATGAATTGGATTTGTGATTGAATTATTGTGTAGAAATAAATTGATTTGGATATGTAGATATAAGTAGGATTCTAGGTTGTTCATCTTTGTTTACTTCATCTAATCTTTTTGAAGAAACGTTACTGATATTGTTCTATATTATTTACCATGATGTAATCGTATTTCTATACGCAAAAGGAATTAGAGACGTTGAAAGAGGACAAAAGATCTCAAGTCAAAGTATCACTCTTTGATGTTAAAGCCAAGAGATTGACTTAAGCCATCAAGATATATTGCAATGTGATGGGATTGGATTTTTTTTTCGGGTTAAAAGATGGCGAAGAGAACACAGAAGAAAGATGGCCAAAGTAACTCGAACTTTTCTCGTAATGCCATCTTTGCAGAAGAATGATAGAAAAATGAAGGATGTAATGGACAAGTTCAAGAAAAATGGGTTTGATAGATTGGTTGGGTTGTGGCAAAAAAATTAAGAAAAATAGGTGTTTCAATTGTTTGTGAATTTTATTGTAACAAGGAATGTCCTTTTTTTGTAACTAAAAATGACTTTATTTGAGTAATAAATATTTATTGTTTTTAATGTTATTGTTCATGAAATAAAATTAAATCTTTATCGTGAATATGTATGATTGCAATGAGATTTAGAGTGCTTGTATTGAAACTGTATATCATATTATGACATAACATATAAATTTATATTTGATTTTTCAAGATTCAAACAAATTTTTATATGACTTAATTATATGTTCTACTTATTCTTTCATGGTTCTTATTATCGTATAACTCTTAACATATTACAAATGAGCTTATCCACCATTTACAAGTTGTGTCCTATATGAAAAAAAATATAATAGATGCTTTCCAAATATGTTGGTCTTTAATATCAACTTATACCACACATTTTTTATTGACGACTAAACTAACTGTATTAACAATCATCGTAGCACATATTAACTATTGGTAATATATACCATATATTTGTTATTGACAACTAAATTAACTATATTGACAAATATTATAGCATGTAGTAACCACTAATATCTACATGCACCGCACACTTATCATTAACAACTAAACCAGTTATATTAACAACTATATCAGCATGTATTAACAACTAACCTGCACATGCACTGCACACTTGTCATTGACAACTAAATTGGTTATATTAACAACTATCGCAGCTTATATTAACAACTAATATCCACATGCATTGCATATTTATCATTAACAACTAAATTGGTTATATTAACAATTGTCGCGGCATATATTAACAACTAATGTCTACATGCATTACGTACTTGTCATTGATAGCTAAACCAGTTATGGTAACGACTATCACAGTATGTATTAACAATTAATGTCCACTTGCACCGCACGCTTGTTATTGACAACTAAACCAGTTGTGTTAACAACTATCACAGTATGTATTGACACCTAGTGTCCACATGCACTATATGCTTGTCATTAACAATTAAACAGATTATGTTAACAACTATTGCAGCATATATTAACAACTAATGTTTGCTTGCACTATATGCTTGTCACTGACAACTAAATTAGTTATGTTAACAACTATCATATAATGTATTAACAACAAAATTAATCAGTGAAGACAGTTTGGTAATTTCACAATTTGATTCTCTTACCCACAAGTCTCTTAGGACTTCACATTTATTTGATGATTTCATGGGACCTTGGAGTAATAATTTCTCTTACATGAGACTTGAATGTAATTTTCCCAACTTTTTATATAAACTATTTAATTTTTTTAAATTATGTTGGGCAACTTTTAATTGTCTGCGCAATCAAAACATTTCATGTTGAGAATTAAATTATGAATGATGTATACTACACAATATGGTCTAATTAATTAAAACTATCCCTTTAATTGGTCTTTTGTCAAGTATTATAATAAAAAATATTAATTTAGGCCATAAGCATACTATGACATCTTTTGTCAAGTATTATAATAAAAAATACTACATCCAATTCTAAATATAAGAGCTAGTTGACTAATTTGAGTAGATTAAGGAAATAAATTAAGTTAGTTACTTGTAATAAATAGGTATTATTTTTTCTAAAATACTTTTGCTTATCAAGTGTATTGGTTAGAAAAGGACTACTTTAGGACAAAATGTATAAATATGATAGACTAAATATATTAGAGTCTTATATTTAGAATCAAAATAAAAGTCAAATAAGGTTTTATATTAAAGACAGGAGGTAGTATTACTTTAGGCCATAAGCATATTATGACATATATTAAAGGCATAATCTTAATTAGTTAGACCATATTGTGTAGTATATATCATTCATAATTTAATTCTCAACATGAAATGTTTTGATTATGCATTTATATATATATATATTGAGTATTGTGTATATATGATAAAATTATATATCAGACATTAAAATTATTATATTTATCCTTTACATGAAATAAAACAATATATCAATTCATAGTTTGATTAATGTTGGATGGAGTTGGATGGTGCAGATCACCATCAATCACTTGGCATGCTATCTTGGCTTCTCTTATCCCAGAAACAAGAGAGATTGTTGACCGTCTAGAAAAACTAATGGTCCCATTTGATACGAAGTATTGAAAATGAGTGATAGGGAGTAAGATTACAATTTAAAAAATCATTAAAAAAGTCTTTAGCATCAATATTTGATTGTTACAAGGATTAGTCAAACCCATAAAGGTAGGATTGGGGAATACCACTTTCCCTTATGGTATTCCTCAATCTCATCTATATGGGTTTGTCTAATCCTATGTAACAAGCAGTCTATTATGCTAAATATTATTTTTTTAATCTCAATTTTAATCCCTATTCTTCATTTTCAATACTTCATACCAAATGATACCAATGGTTCATAGAAGTTTTTAATAAATGATCTGTTGTATAATGACAACCTAAGAATGAAGTATAGTTTATGGCCAACGCAACACATAATAATAAATATAGAAGATATTAATTAATCAAAAATCAATATCATTTTTAATTCTTAAAGTTCGATTCCATTTTAGTTCTAGTTCTTGACATTTCAAACCAGTGATTTTGTATCCTGAAATTTGATCTTGTCTTGGTCTGTCTAGAGATTTTTTATTCTTAAAATTTGAAACAGTATTTTTTGAAAACCAAAACCGCTACTAAATTAACCTATTATTAAATGAGCATATGAAAACCTACAACTAATATGGCTTAAGAATAGGGAAAATACAGAGAAAAGTTGAGAAAAATCACGTGAGCTTGTGTCATTCCTGTGTTCGACTCAGAGGATGTTTGGATGAAAACAAAACCATAGTTTTAAAAGTAATTTTACGGTATACAAAATAAATATGTGGAGGAGTTTATCTCGATTTGTAGAAAAATATTTTTAAAAAGTGCTTTTGGCAATAATCATACTTGATGATCCATTTAGGCAGTACTGTGGAATTTTGGGCCATCTTATGGACTTTGAGCCTGTCCTTGTAGCATTTCCCCTACCGTATAAAATCTACCTTATAAATCTTTTAACGAATACTGATTGATGATTCTTCCAGCTTCATTCGAAAAGGGTTCAGAAGTCAAAACTATCCTCTTGGGTTTGGATGCTCCAAATATGTCACTATGCTGTTGTCTTGTTAATTAAATTCTTTACAGTTCTCACTAATATACTCTGTGTTTGAATGCTCCGTATATGTCATCAAGCCAAAGGCCTCTCCTCTCTTCCTGACCCAGTGACACTGAATTTGGCGCGAAAAATTATGTCATGATGCGGGGAAGCTCACAGCTCTACCATGTGAAAAGTGAGTTCGCTCACCTCTCTCAATTGGACGAGCGAGACACAACGCTTTTAAATATTGAACCTTTATCTTTTTTATATTAGAAGGGAGCCCACACCCAATAAATTCCATAAATTTGATGGAAACCACTTAATATTTATATTTCTGGGCGTTTTTCTATATTTATATTTCTGCCCGAATAAATATTAACACTTATGGCTTTGACTGAAGGATTTGTCCATCAAATGGGGTAAAAACGATGATGAGCATTTAGCTCGAGCAGAAGCCAACAACAATTGTGAGTAACGAAGGCCTCCTGGATCCAATACTAAACGCAGCGTTTGGAAGTAGAGACCATTCTGTTAAACCGAAGCACAAATACAGATATCAACAAAGGGCTCAACCCATCTGTACATTACAGACCCCATTTATAGATTAACCAGCTAACGGGCCCAAAACAAGAAATTTTAGGCCCAAGCCATAACTAAAATGCTATGACCTAATAGTTTGCACGGAAGGGAGAAAGTTCACATCTTTTGCTTGAGTGGATCATAGTCATGTCGACCCTCTTTTCATTGACTATCCTCATTTCCCCCTAACTGTCATTGTCAACCATCATGGAATCTCGTAGCTCCTGCTTCGGATATAGTATTAAATTCTCAAAATATGTGTTCATTCTCAAAACCAGGGCCGCCACCGCCATCGAATTCCGGCAGAGTCGACTCAAAGTCATGGCTACTTCACTCACGTAAGTATTCAATGTTTCTTCCAACTCTTCATATTATTTCGTTTTCCAAATGTGCATACATACAAGTCACCGCCTCAAATGCATGCAAAGGAAATTCATCGTCAAATTAGTGCGCGTCGCCCTTTGTCCTCAAGCTCTGTCTTCATCGCCACCACGCGCCGGTGGCCGTCCACCTCATACTCTGTCTTCATCGCCACGGCGTGCCAGTGGCTGTTGCCCACATACCATGTCTTCAGTGCCACCACGCGCCGGTGGCTGTCCATCTCATACTCTGTCTTCATCGCCACCGTGTGCCGGTGGCTGTTGCGCACATACGTTGTCTTCATTGCCACCACGCGCCGGTGGCTATCCATTTCATACTCTGTCTTCATCGCCACCACATGGCGGTGGCTGTTGCCCACGTACCCTGTCTTCATTGCCACCACGCGCCGGTGGCTGTCGCCACTTACTTTGTCTTCATCTCCACCGCGTGCTAGGCTTGTTTGAGGATCAAATAATTTATTTCTTCATATGGTCGTGGCCGCGGGGATAGGGTGGGTGGCGACGGTGTTGAAGGTCTGGGTGTGGAGGTGACGGGCGGACCGGCCTGATGATTTGGTGGGGCACATGAAGCTGGAGGACTTCGCTGCTGATGCACCTCGCTTTGGTTAAGATAGGATGAGCCCTATGCTCAACCACGCGCCCCTGTTGGGCAACTTTTAATTGTCATGCTATCCCATTTGATCTTTTGTTTTTTTGTTGACCAGAAAAATTAAAACAAGGAGTAAAATAAAGACAAACTAAAGACTACGTGATGTTCCCTGCAGCTGGAAGATGCTGAGCAGTAGCATCGGAGAGAATTTTTAGTCCAAAAATATTAAGCCATAAGCATGTTAGATCCATTAAAGGCATTATTTTAATTGGTTAGACATAGTGCGTAATATATTTCATCCATAATTTAATTCTCTGTATGAAATGTTTGTTTATGCATTTTTATATTATATCATTTGCAATATATGTTGATTAATATATGTGTACATATTAAAATTGTCCATCAGACATTAAAATTATATTTATCCTCACATAAACAAAACAATACATTAATTCGTCATAGTTAATAAAATCATTATAAAGATTCTGACAAAAAAAAAAGAATTAATGTAAGGATGAATGTGCAAATTTATTCCTATCTTATTTTTTTTAAAATACAGTCACCACAAAAAAAAAATTCATAAGTAAAATTGTACCGCTAAAAAAAAATGGGGGTGTTAGGTGCATCTAAAAAATAATATCAAGAATAAATTGCACTTTTACCTTTAATATAAAGATAAGTATCTCATAAGATGATAAGAATGTTATAGTTTTTAACAGATTTGACACACACCGCGTCAGGGCTTGATTCATAACTGCTGTTGGGTTTCATGTCTTCATTATTGATGTGTTTGACATGTGTATTCAAATAGTTACTGGAATAATTATTTTATTTGATGATGCCATTATGACAGTTCTAATTAGTTCGTTTGATGTTGGTGCAGATCAACCGCTTGGCATTCTATATTCGGGTTTGTAATTTCAGAGACAAGAGAGATTGTTCAAACACACTTTCTCAATTCATCTCCTTTGGACGAGCATGCTGTAAGCATATGGATTTTTATTATTTGCTTACTTCTCTATGGCTTTGCATATGGATATCATATCGGATGTCATATTTGCACCACCCCAGTGCCTGCTTCTTCCTTCGACCGCTCTTTGAAGGTAACTTTTATCTCAGGAAGCTTGGCTTATGCTGCTCTAATATCAATGTTGGTTTCTCGCTCTCTCCAACCACTTGTCTACATCGCCTGGTTAATGGTGCTGTTCATATACTTTAAGTTCGAGAAAATAGCTGAAATAATCAGTGGAAATATAGGTTTATATTTGTATGAACAATGGAGGAGAACCGCAAGAGGCAATGTCCCAGCAATCAGGAGGCCACCAGTTTAGATTCTCAGCAAGTCTTAAAGTTATTATGGTGTGTTATTTATACCGTCAAGTTGCAAGACTCTGAGTTGTGTTTTTGCTGCACATTATTATATCTGTCATACGATGATATTTTGGGATAATTTGATGTTGCTTTATTATAATTGCCTTTTCCTCTTCTTCTGGTTGACATTATATATTATGCGTCTTGCATGAATTGGGAATAGTCAAGAACATCTCCTGTATGACATGCTCTGTTTTTAACTGCCATTATCAGCGCAACTTTTGAATTGTTTAATATTTAGAAGCATCCGGTATGACATGTGAACATTCCCCCCGTTAAGCTATCTCTTGAAAGTTATCTGCCGTAACAAAAAAAAAAAAACGAGGCTACTGTACGTACAGTGTAGATTACAAAAACCAGTAAACAAATAAAAAACAGAGCAC
This sequence comes from Neltuma alba, assembly GCF_004799145.2. Classification (NCBI taxonomy): domain Eukaryota; kingdom Viridiplantae; phylum Streptophyta; class Magnoliopsida; order Fabales; family Fabaceae; genus Neltuma; species Neltuma alba. Next base: position 780,393 of record NW_021637298.1, read on the forward strand.
ACGAAAACCTTCACCGACCATCAGCGTTGAATACCGGTCACGTAAGGTCAGACGGCTCCGGCGAGTAAATCCTTCTTAACCTAACCTAACCCCTTTCTCCCTTTCCTTCAATTGCATTCTCAGTCCCTGCGTGTGTTCATCTTCAACCTGTGCGTGAATTTTTTGAGCTTCCGTTTTTTTTTTTCAAATCACAAGTCCAGGTCTTTCTTGTTAGCTTTCTCAGAAATTTTGCCATGTCACCTCTCAGGTGTTAGTGCTACATAAGTAAACTTAACACCGTTAGCCTCAACCCGAAGTCTTTTAACTACAGGGAGCAATGGTTTTAGACGGATAAAACTTGGGATATAAAAAGTCATAGTAACCCTATTTTTTCATATTAATTATTTTCTACTTTTTAGAGAAAATGTTTCTTTTAATTTCTTTTTGCTTTTCATTGTAAAAAATTTGATTAGAACTGTTGGTACTATTCATTTGAGAATCCACTGGCGGTTAGAAATATTAATGACAATCCTGATAAAAAGAAAGAAATAGTAATAATGGTAATTAACTAATTATATATAGACGATGACCCCTGTAATTGTTACTAAAAAGCATCGTTATCCGTTGTCTTTCGGAGACAATTAGTATCTTCCAAATTCCTTTCGACTCGTTTATATGTATTTATATATATTATTCATTTAATTTCAAAATCAAATTAGTGTGTCTCCAGTTTAATTTATATATCCTGCCATTAATTAGCACCAGCACCAGAAAGTACTCTAACTTCCCGTCAGGACCTTTTTATATCGTATGACGTTCATCTGGGTCTTCAACACAAGCTCTGGGTTTCCTTCTTTGGTCGTCGCCTTCAGTTCAAGAATATCTATATGTATATATTATATACATGTATCATATAAGAGAAAAAGAGAGGAAACTTTTGGCTTTGGGGGTGGAGGTTTAGGTGTGGCGGTGGTGGCGGGCTTGAGGCGGACCGGTGGGGGATTTATGGTGGGGGACCCAGTCAGAGGACTTTTGGTGATCAAGCGCGCGAAAAGCGGAAACCTAATTGCCACGCTCGGGGCGCTTATGACCCCCCCCCCCCCCAAAAAAAAAAAACCCAAATACGAACATGAAGCATCTCCTGTGGAAAATTTTAGCATCCATACCTGCAGGAAACAATTGCTCCCCTCCCTCATCTTGACAAACCTCCAAGCCACTATCCATTGATTAAGTCTTCATCCACCTTCTCCAGCCTTAATGTGCATCTCCTGGCCACAATTTCTTTTTTTTCCTCCACTCCTCAAATTGCTTATAATTACTGCTTCCAGTTCTTAATATAAGAGCTATTTAACTATTTGAGTAGATTAAAAAAATTAGTTAAGTTAGTTATTCGTAATATATAAGTGTTGGCCTTCCTTAAAATATTCTTACTAATCATATTTATTAGCTAGAACCACTATTTGATGAAATCTTTAACATACGCAACTATATAATGACTATTTTGAAAAAAATAAATAAATATGAAAGATAAAGTGAATTGGAGTTTTATATTTAGAAGCAAATAAATATCAAACTAGTTCTTATATTAAGAATAGAAAATAGTATAGTTCTCATTGCACCATAAGACTTTGTTCATTACTGAGAAAGAAGTTCTAATTAAACATGCATGATAATCCTCCAATACATAATGTAAAACCTAATTAATGAATTTGAGTAGATTAAGGATGTTAATTAAATTAGTTAATATGATATACTTTTTCTAAAACACCCTAATCATCTTCCTTAATTTCTTCTCCCTCTCTCCTACTTGATTAATATTTAGGGAATATCAATAAGATTAATTTATGAAAAGATTGATAAACATTTGAAATAAGTTTTATAAATAGAACTAGGATCAATTCTCAAATTAAGTCACATGTTAAAAATCAGAGGAGTAATATGTTCATGAAGCTTAGATTGCTATTGAACGACATTCAGGAAGCACACATTGCTTCGGGTTTACATTTGTCCTTTTCTTTTTTCCTTTTTAGTATTTTGTTTCATTATTTAGGTATGGTCTACATTTGATAGAACGCTCTTGTTTACTTCTGTTATAGACGCTGACGCTGTACTTAGATTTTCTTTTTAATGAATTTTCTTGTTGCCAAAAACAATGATAATGTTCACTTCTATTTAACTTAACGTTGGAATAATTTAATTTATATGGTCCTTTGCCATTCCAACCGAATTTTAAAGAGTTTTGGGACATATTATTTTGCCCAAAAATTTTGGAAAAGAATCAATTACATACCATTTTATTTTTTTCAAATTTACTATAATTAATTTGTGGAGAACTTTAATGGCAACTTTGAGATATATAAATTAAAGGGACCATTTGGGGAAAAAAATATATAGATATAAAATATTCCAGCCGGATCTTTTTAATTACAAGAAACAAATAATTATTTATTATATTTAATTTAAAAGAGACTGTATCTTGATAAAGAGCTCCAGCGGAAAAATATTATATCTGATAACGTCGTAAGAAATATGATATTGATTTATAATAATTATTTTTTCATTAGTTGTTTGTTTAAAAATAAGGTTCTTTAATTAATAATTTCTCGTTTAAACAACAAAATTACACAATTTAAAATATTAGTCAAAGATAATAAATATGTACAAAAGAATACAATTTATTTTTCTAAAACACTATTATTTATGGAGATGGTGGGTGGAAGAGAAAATGAATGAAAAAAAGAAATAAGGGTGAAATATAATTAATTAGAAGTAAAAATAGAAAATTATATTAAATGGTCAAAGTGAAGCTTAAGGAAAAAAAAATCGACCCCCTCAAGTTTTTTTTTTTTTGGCCAAGACCCCCTCAAGTATTGAAGCTTATATTCTGATCCGAAAAAAGTATAAAACAATCTGCGCGCGCTACATATTTCCATTAATTACGAGGAAGAAGAAATAGAAGTGGCCGCGAGATTAAAAGGGTGTTTGGATAGAAACCAAATCATGGTTTCAGAAATACTTTTACGATTTACAAAGTAAATATGTGGAGGAGTTTACCTCGTTTTGCGGAAAAGTGCTTCTGAAGCTATGATTTTTATATTGCCAAACACCCCCTAAGAGGAAGAGCGAGCAGCTTCTCTCCGCTGCTATTTTCATTCGCTGCCCTCCTTTTCTTCCAACGACACCGTTTAATGAAGGAAACGATATCTAGGCCGTTTATTTCTAAGATTTGTATGGACAGTGATGAGAGGCAATTAATTTAAACGACGTTGTATTAATATGTCATCTTATCCGTCGATTTTCTCATTCAATATCAGCTGTCCATATAATTTTATATATTATTTTATCATTTCCCTCCTGCAATTTAGTCGTTCATCTTCTTTCGCGCACTGGTCCATTCTTTCTTCTTCATACAGCAGTGCGGGAAAATTAGTGGAACTGGTGGGGAAAAGTTTCAGAGAAGAGAAACAGCAAGGAAGGGTCTGTGGGCACTGGATATCAAGGATTAGTGAGTAAATTAACAATCTTTTATCAAATACTCACAATTTTTATATGTCATATTTAGTTTATATTTATGCTTTTTCATAATCTAACTTGATAATCTTTAAAGTTGGTGAAAGAAGATATTTTTTCTGCTGTATTTATATTCCTATTGTAGATATAATGTGCTTCTCTATGAGTTTGGTTAATTAATCTGAACTTCCGTTATACATGTGTGCATGCTCCGTTTGTACCGAAAATTGTTTTGGTTTTATATAACTTTTGTTTTATATATAACATATTATATACATATGTTGGTTAATAAATTTCTATTTTTGTGTGTATACATCTATTTCTATTTGTATATATACGTGTTTTAGTTTTGAGATCACAATTTTTCTACTTTCATTATATTGTATATATGAGTTTGTATTTATTTTATTTACTTATAAAAAATTTATATTATGGGTATATACCTTTCAATTTTGCAGGAAGCTTATAGCATGGATATAAATCTGATTCCTAGACTTGATCGTAAATTTGACAATATAGAAGAATCATGGAAATTTTGGAAAGCATATGGTAGGAGGACTGGTTTCAGTATTCGAAAACAAAGTTTTAACAAATGTAAAAAAGACAAGTCATCATATTCTTCTTATCTATATGTTTGTCGCAAAGAAGGGGTAAAAAAGCCAGACAAACGAGATGCTCAAACAAGGAAGCCTAGAGATGAGATAAGAACAGGTTGCAAAGCAAGAATGAAAGTGAAAAATGTAAATGGAAAATTCAAAATAAATGAAGTTTTCCTAGACCATAATCATCCTCTTCAGCCTCCTGAAGCTGTTCACTTGTTTGCATCTTATTGAGGATTAACACCAACTCAACGTTATGAATTAGAAATGCTGAAAAAGTTGGGATTAGTCAAAAATCAGCATTCAATTTGCAAAGTCAATATGCAGGAGGTCGAAATAATTTGGGATTTACAAGAGTTGATGTAAAAAATTATCTTAATTCAAGAAGGCAACGAGCTATGGGATACGTTGAAGTTGGATGTATATTTCGGTATTTTGAGCAACAATTAGCAGAAAATTCGTCTTTTTTTCATGCTCACCAAATGGACTCAAATGAGCAAGTGACAAATGTATTTTGGGCTAATGCACGCATGTTGGTCGATTATACTTGCTTTGGAGAAGTCATTTCACTTGATACAACTTACTGCACAAACTGTGACCATAGACCTCTTGCAATTTTCTCTGGCTTCAACCATTACAGAAAAGGGGTAATATTTGGAGTGGCATTATTATATGATGAGACAGTTGAGAGTTTTAAATGGCTCTTTGACACTTTTCTCTGTGCACACAAAAATGCAAGGCCATTGACTGTTTTCACTGACCAAGATGCTGCTATGTCACGAGCATTACAAGAAGTGATGCCAGATGTAAAGCATGCCTTGTGCACATGGCATATTTCAAATAATGCAATGAAGCACTTTCCAAATTCAATGGTGAGTGATTTTAACTGTTGCATGTATCATTGTTGGGATGAAACTGAGTTTGAAGAAGCTTGGCAAGCATTGTTGTCCAAACAAGATATGGCAGAAAACTCATGGTTGATGTCCATGTATCAGATATAAGAGAAATGGGTAGCATGATATATGAAGAATTCAAGGACACTTGGCATGAGAAGCACACAAATTAGCGAAAGTGTCAATGCATCTGTCAAAAGTTGCACCCATGTGAAATTGGATATCAACGGATTCTTTGACAAAATTTGAACAAGTTTTGGAGGAAAAACGTTATAATGAATTGCGGGCAGATTTTGAGGCACTTGACAGGTTGCCAAGGTTGATATTACAAAGTTCAAGTATGCTTCATCAACTTGCTGAGGTCTATACTCGACCTATTTTTGACTTGTTCCAATACCAATGTGATCTACGTGATGCTACACGTATAAAAGAGAGAAAAGAAAGAAAGATCACCATGAATGATGATAGTGCCACCGTGTTTGATTATGTGATCACCATGGATAATAGTAAATGGGAGCATAGTTTGACATTTGAACCTTCCACAGAGACAATCACCTGCAGTTGCAAAAAGTTTGAACGAGTAGGCATATTATGTTGTCATGCATTAAGAGTATTGAATGAACGTGATGTCAAATTACTTCCTCAGAAATATATAGTAAAGAGGTGGACAAGAGAAGCACGATGTGGTGTTGTGTATGATATTAAAGGGAAAGAGATTGAAGTTGATCCTAAACTACAAAGATCAACTCGATACAGACAATTATGCCCCTTACTTGTTAAATTAGCTAATGATGCATCAGAAAGTCCAGAGGCATTTGTTCTTGTTCATGAAGCTGTGTTGGAACTAAGTAAGCAAGTGACTAAACTTCATATCAAATACTTATCAAATGATAGTAATGGTGATAAGGATGGTCTGGAGAATCATGCCAGTAGTAATGGTGGCAAAGTTATTGGGTTTAAAAAGAGATATGGTAGAAAGATAAGTAGACGGATAAAGAGTGGACTTGAAACCTCCCAAAGAAGGAGGAGAACAAAAACATCTAAAAAGCATCCTCAAGCTTCACAGGTATCCTTTTAACAAGTTTAAGTTTTTTTACAAATGCTTATTAGATATTCATTATTTCTTTTCAAAGCTGTTCCAGGGACAACATAGTCAACTTCAAAAATTTGAGACAGCAAATCAAGCGCATCATGATAATATAATGTTGGATAACTCTCAACCAAGTGAAATGACCTTTACAAATTTGATGTTTCTATTTTTCTATTGCAGGCACCACTTGATTGTGACATCATATCACTTGAAGCACTAGATTTTAGCCAAACACATAACACTGGTAACCATAAAGAATAATAATAATAATGGAAGAAAATAATTTAGTCATTTTATTGAATTTTAAATTTTTTCACATAAATTTGTCTCATCTCAAGACAATTGACAATTACAATACTCTCTCTCATTAACACTACAAAGTTATATTGTGTTTCAAATGCAGGTCCAAGGGTTGACGTAGATCCTCGCATATGAAATCTCCATGTCAATTTATTTTGCCCAGCCCTTTTGTATAGCACATGACTTCTTATGGACTGCTCTCTGTTTTGCTCAAGCAAGCTCATCATTTTGTTCTTTTGTGTTGTTCTCTATTTTTTGGCCAACCATCATGTCCTCTAAAATTGTGTAATCTGAGTTGGCTTTATTTTTTTGGTTAACCTTGCTCATTGTTTATGTAATCTGCTGTCAAACAAAGTCAACAAACAATCACTTGTTTGTACAGAGATAGAAACATGTGCTAATCAAATAGCTATCAATTATGCTATTTACCAATGTAAACAGATGGATCAAAATATTGTACATGGGTACAACTGATGACAATCTATCGCTACTTACAACCCCAGCAATATCACAGCATATAATCAATAACAGCAATTAACAGTACTATGAGCCTCTATGAACAGCAATTAACATGTCTAATTTTTCAAGTTGTATGAGTTCTGAATCAACAGTATTATGAGCCTCTATGAACTGCAATTATAGATTTCAGCTTCCATCTCCCTCTTCCACTAACTATTGTTGATGCTATTGTCATTACAATCAACAATGCTATGAGTCTCTATCAATAAGGTAGTTACAATTGATGAAGGACAATTAAATGGAAAGTTTATAGTTACATATTTATTCAATTTTGTTGAAAAGGAATAACATTACAATCCATCAAACCATTCCAATCGAGGTTCTGAAAAGAAGTTTGCTATGAACATCAATTCCTGCACATAAATGAGAATCAGCTCTAAGTACATGTGACACTTGTTGAAATACTTAAAACAGCTGAACTTTTGGTCATTTTTTGCTAAAGAAAAAAGGCTTTGAAATTTGCTGAACCAGGATCTCTTATAGTTAGCATTTATCAAAGAGCCAAAGCTACATATGAATGAATAAATCAGCATTTGTTGGATGTTCAATATTTTAATCGAACAAGTATATAATAATTGAAGTTCATCACTTGCTTGAGCCCATATAATGTGTTATGTATCAAATATTTTTGTAGATACATCATTATGTATGACCATGAAATGAACATCTCCATAACAATGAACATATTTTTAGCATTCCCACCAAAATGTTGAAGAAAAAACTACACAAATTTTAAAATGAGACGCCACATAATTCTTCTTGTAAGAAAAAATCTAAAATGTTAGCTTACCCACTCAATGATTTCTACATCTCTATCAGCACCACTTTCTAGTAAAATCAAGATGCACGGTGATTAAAATCAACTTTAGAATATTAGCGAGCAGAGGAAATGTACAGGAAACAACACTAAAAATCATTCATAAAAGTAGAAAAGGAGATTCATAACCAATATTATAGCCTATTATCAATAAAAGAACAAGAATTTGACAGTTAAAATAAACTGTAGAGAAGTATTATAGGCATCAGATCATGCATACATTGAATTAACTCTAGTCCAAAAGACAAGCAACTCACGGATCAAATTCCTCTAGGAGATCTCTAGATAAAGCTGCAATTAACTTGCATAAAAAAGACTTTAAAATGCCCACTTGATTAACTCGATAAATCCTTGGAATAGAGTAAGATAATTTAATTTGGGGTTCATGAGGCATGACCGAAGCAATCTCCTTCAAGAAAGAGCCATAGAGAAGAAACTTGAAGAGATGGAATTCATATACCGTATGGCTTGTCACATATACCGTCTCCTTCCTCTTGAATCGGTGAGAGAGGAAGCCGCAAAGATCAAAGCCATTTTGATAGAGCCGCAAATTGGAGTTGGTCGCTGTTTTGATGCCGCCGTTCAATAGTCGATGGGTTGGGTCTGTGAAACACAACCTGCAGCAACTAATGGTTGGGATTAAAATTAATGGAGCGCTGAGATTCTGTTTTATAGGACAGAAACGGTGTCGTTGGAAGAAAAGGAGGGCAGTGAACGAAAACACAGTAGAGAGAACTTGCAGCAACTAAGGGTTTGGATTAAAATTAATGGAGGGCTGAGATTCTGTTTAATAGGACAGAAACGGTGTCGTTGGAAGAAAAAGAAGGCAGCGAACGAAAATAGCAGCGGAGAGAAGCTGGTCGCAGAGGAAGAATATGTTACGAATTGCGACTCACGTCCAATCCCGTATGAGGCGCAAGTGGGACCCGACGTTTTCTACACGACGTGTAAAGTCTGACTTATCTTTTCCATCATCAAAGAATAAATGGTTTCGTGTGTATATGTAGAGAGACCCACTCGCACTGTCGCACGCGTTACGAGCCAAACACCTTACGTTTCCTCCCTAACAAAAAACTAAACAGGCAAATGGATTAATTCAAGAGTGAGTGAGTCAGAACAAAATCAATTCAGAATAGTCTTAATTAAATAATATAATTTAATTAAAAACATGTAAAAATCAATTTTAAAGGGTGCTAAGTATATTTAAGAAATTAAATCAAGGGTAAATTTGCATCTTTATTCTTCAATTTTTTACTTAATTTCAATTTTCAAACTTTTTAAATATTAGATAATATATTTAATATTTTCTCATTTATTTATTTATTATTATATTCCCTTCCTCTCTTCTTATGCGTGTTGCTTGTCACTTGTCAAGCCATCTTTCTTTTTCCTTTCCATTTTCACACGCTTCCTCCTCCTCTCTTTTTCAACTTTCCCCTTTCTCTTCGCTTTTCTCCTTCAAAATCAAAGAAACACTTCTAGCAGAGAGCTTCGCGTTTTCATTTCTACGATTTAAATTGTTGCAAAAGCATCTTCTCCATCCAAGCACCTCATACTCCGTCACTGTATCCGCCTTCGCCTTACTTCTCACCCGCCAAAATCCCAGCGTGGAGTCCAATTCTGCTTCCTTCTTGGTCTCATTTGATCTCTTTATTGTATAATTTGTATTTCCTATTTCCATAACCAATTGTTTGAATATCAACGTGCGATGCAATCAAATACAGAGCTTCCAACTCAGACCCAAAATGTTGTCTATGCCTTTTAAGAGGCACCATCAAAAGATGTTTTCCCATAAACATCAGTTTATAAATTTGCATAAACCTTTCCCTCACTGCCAGAAAGAGAAAATTTAAAGGAGGATAACGCGCCAACGTGTGACAAAAACTTTCACCATTACAATGTCTGAAAAACAGAGGATATTATACTGGAGATCTTTTCCACTAATGGGGACTGTATCTTTACAATCCTCAATTCATGGAAGAAACATATTTGTAATTGATAAAATGTCAAACAAATGAAACTAATACTGGAGATCTATATTTTTTTGGGTAACTGATCAAATGATATTATTATAAAAATTACCTTACAGTTATGTCATTTGAAAAGAACAAATGAAAAACATAAGACGACGAAAAAGAATGGAAACTTACACAAGGGCAAGAAATGGGTCGGAGCAAGGAATAGAGGCAGTTTTTCCATCTGAACCATTGGATGATTTAGATATGATGAGTTTAGAGTGCTTATGACTATAATAAATACTGAAACTCATTCCCGGGGATATTATTTTGGGAAAATTAGAGATAATAAATCTCTTACTAAGAAACTAATTAGCAAATGTTATCTAAAAACTTTGGTCAACTCAACTTTCATTGTGTGCTTTTTTTTTTTTGTGTTTGATCAAAAGATTTTACTTCCCACAGCAAGTTATCTTTGCAAATTAATCCCTTATATCCAAATAATATTTTGTGTAAACATATTTCCTTTATGTAACTTATCTTTTTTTTTTAAAAAAAATAATTTATCTTCTTTTGTGCATTTTATCAATTTAAGAAATATTTGCCAATTAAATTTCTAGCGAGACATTTATTTTAGTTTTTCCCACGACATTTAAACCTCGCTTCCCGACTAATATAATTCAACCCCTTTTTCCTCGAATCTTCACAGAACATAGAATTTGAAATTTCCAATATCTCGTGAGCCCAGACCATGCCGCATCATAAGCATATTTATTTAATGCTTCTTAAAACTTCAGATACTTTATAAAAATTCTGGCAAAAAAAAAAACATTATAAAAAGGATGAAGAACATGGCCTGGAAAGCATTTATAATAAGGATCCAAGTACTCTATGTGGATGGATTTATATTTTTCGCATAAAAAACCTCCGTCAGACCCATATAATTTTAAGTTTTCTATTTCCTAGTTCAAAATCATGAATTAAACTTACATAAACAGAAAACATAAGGCATGAAAAATCATCAATAAACACATATGATATCAAAAATAATATGTTACAATTCACAGAATCACAGTATATAGAGAGATGAGTGTGTCTATATATATCTAGAAGGGGAATTATAGCAATATAAATAAATATATAAATATTACAGCAAAGTAAATATAAATAAATATACATATTTTATAATCAAATATATAGGCAACAATTTAAACCAAGGCAAAATAATTGTAACGAAATAAATTAAATAAATATTAACGAACTCAGTAAAAGAAAAAAAATACAAACAGCATAAATTATATATATGTATAATTTATAAAACAACAAAATAATGAGTTAGTATCGGTAAACCACTAAATGAAGCATGATAAATGTATGAATAAATTAACATAAAACAAAATAATATTTTACAATAAAAAATGGTAAAATGATATAACATAGCAACCTAATAACAATATAATATAAAATGAAGAGACAAAACCAAAACAACATACGAAAATCTGATAATCAAATTATAGGAGGCGAGAACCTATACTACTCCCATTGTAAGTTCCAAATAACTGAATGAGGTTATAATGTGATGCTGATTTATAATGCTTATTTTTTCATTAGATATTTATTTACAATTAAGGTTATTTAATTAACATGAAATGATTAATTATGAGATAAGAAATACTCTTTCGGTCCTTAATATAAAATCTATTTAATTAATTTGATTAGATTAAGGAAGTTAGGTAAATTAGTTAATTATAAGAAATATGACATGTTTTCCTAAAATACCATAATCATCTTTCTTAATATCCTCCCTTCCTCACTTACTTGATTATGGTTGAGGGAGTGTTTATAGAGGTAATTTAGAAAAAAATGATAAATATGAGAAATAGATCTTATATTTATGACCAAAATTAACTTAAAACTTAGATCATATATTAAGAACCAGAGGAGTATTATTTATATAAAATATCCATGTCTTCTTTTATTTTGCAGAAAAAAATAAACCGAAAAAGAAAATAAAAAAGGAAAGAAGAAAAAAGAAATAATATAACAAAGAAAGAATGAGTATAATTTGAAAAAGGCGGGGACTGGGGAATGACTGAGTATCAGGATGGGAAGTGAGATGACAGAAATTAAAATCTTAATTCTCGATTTTAAATATAATATTTTGATAATTACTTTTCAAATTGTAACATCTGAACTATTTTATTTTACTCCCTCGGGAAAATAGTGGAGAGCCTAGACTAGTTAACTCAAGGGGACTGATATCTAATACTACTTTCGGTCCTAATTATAAGACCTTATTTGTAGTTTACAAATAAAGTTTTATAATTAGAATTATAGGTCATATATTAAGGTTTATTTTACATAATTGAAACCGTTCAACAAGTTATAAAATTCCTTGACAAATATAGTTGAAGAAGTTATAAAATTCATAAACAAATATCAATTTTTTCATAATTAACTAATTAACTTAATTTTTTAATCTAATTAAATTAGTTAAATAAGTTTTATATTAAGAATCAAATCTTCAGTATATTACAATAGTGATTGTGGTTATGTATGGATGACCTGTATAAATGTTACCTGGAAGTAATTCTCATTCATATGGGTTAATGTGCATTTCCTACCGAGAAATAACGCTTTGTTAGTTTTGCCATATTAAAACGCGGATGACATTAATTATTAAACAACCTTAAATGTGAAGATTCTGCGGCTTACACGAGTCAAGCACTGGGGAAAAAGTAGGCATTTCGTCAGTACTATGGAATTGTCGGCCAACGTTTTGCCCAACGGGGACTCTGGGCCTACCTCCTTTATATTTTTCCCTGTTGGTTGAGGCCAATAGAAGATAGTGTTGTCCCAACTAATTTGTCTCTACGTATTTTTTAAAAAATTTAATTACAATTAGATTCTGACAAAAAATTTTAAAAAAGAGCTGCAAATATCAATTTAAAGAATTATAAAAATAAATATCATTTATAAAATAAGATTTTCATTTTAGACCTGAACATTTATTTATAATTAAAATTCCTAAATTAGCAAATATTTAAAGTGGTTTTTTTTTTGTTATCAAAAGGTTGTTTTTTGTCAAAAATATAATTCATTTTTTAAATTTTGTAAATCATTAAATTTAAATTGTCCAAGTGGTAGAATACAAGAAGCTGATTGGTGGAGAGATGGGAAGTGATGTACTTCTGATTTTAGCAAAGGAAAATGGAGAGGATGCTTTGCCTAAAATACACAAAAAGGTTTTGACTTAAACGTGGCAAGCGGGTCCCACCCGGCCAATAAAATCCACCTCCACTCCGGCAGCACATTTCGCTGGACTTCTCTTGCAAAAGTTGGTTCTCTTCAATGGCGGAAAGGGGGTCTTGCGGCGAACAACGAGTAGGTGAAACAGGTAGAAAGGGGTCGATGAGCTAACTGGGGTCTCACCTTCCCATAATATGTCCTGTGAAACCGCGCAAGTTTTCGTGTCATTTTCGGAGTTGTACGTGAAATGCATGAAAAAGGCAATTCTGGATATTCTGTGTGCGTCTCACTTATTAGAATAGGTCGTTAAATAATGATTGAGTATCTAGTCCATAGATATCCTGCGATTAGCCCCACCTCCCAGTGTAAGGTGGTTTGCGCTTTGTTTCTTCTCTGCTTTCCTCCATTAATGGTGCCTAAGGTCATCGAAAAATGACGATCGACGTCTTTGTTTGACGATCAAATAATTTGTTTCCTCATATGTTCGTGGCCGTGGGGTTTCACCGACCGGCCGATGATTCGTGGGGGTTGGAGAATGTCGAAAATCTATTTTTGCTAATGTCAAAAGCTTAGAATAACAAATGTTTAAGGTGAACGGACGGGCCGGATGATTTGGCGGTGGGCCCAAAGCTGGAGGATGTAACAAATGGGCCTCGCATTAATGAGAGTGGGAAGAAACAATTATTGGGCCGAAAGGTGTTAGTGTTGGGCTTAGGGACCATGGGCTACGTTGGATGGATCTAGAGCATATAGTGGACCAAGATGGGACTCTTGATGACCATTCAACCCCCCCCCCAAAAACAAAAGGCAATAAATTATGTTGGGCAGCTTTTAACTTTCTGCAATCACAGTTGGTCTTTTGTCAAATACTAAAGTTAAAAAATTTATTAATTTAGGCCATAGGCATATTCTGAGATACATTAAAGGCATATTAGATCATATTGCTTAGTATATATCATTCATAATTTGATCACATCTCTTAATACCGATCCTAATTACAAGACCCTATTTGTAAACTACAAATGAGGTCTTATAAGTAGAACCGGAGATAGTATAAGAGTTTGTTTAACTTTTATTTTGATTCTAAATGTAAAACTCTAATTCAATTTGTATCTCATATTTATTCATTTTTTCAATGCAATCCTTGTAATGATAGTAGTTTTAGCTAGTATACTTGATTAGCAAGGATATTTTAGAAAAGATAATACTTGTTTATTATAAACAACTGACTTAACTAATTTTTTTAACACACTACCTCCAGCCTTATTTATAAGATCTCATTTGTAGACTACAAATTAGATCTTATAATTAGATTAGAGATAATACTCAAATTAGTCAACTAATTTTTATATTAAAGACCAAAAGTAATAAATTTCATTCATTTTCATTTCGTCAAAGGGTTTATGAAATGTCTTTGTTTACTTGGGAATGCTTAAAAAAAGACTATCTTGGCCTCACTTTTTCATCTCAAGCCATATTCCACTGATCCGTTCCTCTCCTTTTTCACTCTAGTGTTTCATGACAAGTCTTTGTGACTAACGATATTTAGGACTTTTTACATTTCTCTATTTTCATTACTTTCTTGACTCCGTTTTTATCTATATATATAACTAGCTAGAATGAGAAGGAAAAAAAAAGAAACTTTAGAAAAAGGTGAAATTGCTATGATTTTAAACTTTTATGATAATATTGACGTAAAAATATTTCCAAATGCCTAGCATTCAGTGAAAATTTTTTAAGTGAATTTGTACTTTAACCTTAACTAGATAGATAGATAATCTAACCTTACTTTTGATGAACTTGTAGTTTCATTTGAGACTTCTATAATCTTCATTCTTTTTGCTTAACAGTCAGATGATGATATTGTGGGAATATTTTATGCAAATTTATGCGAAAGTTGTGCATCGTGCTGATCCTTGTCGTGTTTTTGTCTCCATCGATGTATTTTTTTTAAAAAAAAAGTTTGGACCCATAAATGAATGAATGAAACATAAATGAGCAATGACCCATTGTTATAGTTTATGGGCAACAGATCCTAATATATCATTTTAATCCCTGGAAAAATCATTCAAAGGCGTATAATCACGGGTTTATATAACCAAGATGTGGAAGCAACAGTTGTGATCTGTGAAAGCATCTATCTCCCAGTCGAAGAGAACTATAAGATCAACTGTGCGGAGAGTGAACGGCTGAGATTGTTCGGAGGAGACTTGGAAAGCAGAAAAAGGAAGCTTTGATGAGGCTGTCCAAGGCTGTGACCTATGATGGTATCCGGCTTCCATCAAATGGTGTAGAGCTGCTAACGTTGCAGACATTAAGGTGCCGTTTGGTACGAAATATTAAAAATGAGGAATAGGGATTGAGATTGAAAGTACAAATTATATTAAAAAAATATTTAGCATGACTAATTGTATGATACTTGGGATTAGACAAACCCATATATGTGGAATTAGGAAATATCATAAGAGGAGGTGATATTCTCCAATCCTATCTATATGGGATTGCCTAATCCCATGTGATAAGAAATCATTCATCTTAAGCATCCTTTAACATGTGGTTTCAACTCCAATCCCAATTCTTATCTCTCATTTTTAATGCTTGCTTTATACCAAACGTAACCTAAGAGCCTAGACGGATTCTTAGACCTAACGAGAAATTGGACTTTGTCCTAGCCTAGATGCATTCTAAGGCTTACTAGAGCAGATTTACAATTTTACCCTCATGTCATTGGAATTTAACTGCTCAATCAATTTCAAAACTAATTCCCCATTTACAGGAATTTTCCTTTTCTTTTTTTTCGATGAGGAATAAAAACTAAAACTACACAATGGCATCAGTGCCGACCAAGCTCTGAATACATCTTGGAGGAGTGCAGAAAAAATTTATCCCTTTAGCTGATAACAATGGCTTCTTTGCCAACGTGTCTGCAGCTAAGTTGACATCTCTGGAGCACCAATCCAACCTTACATCCCATTCACGATCCATCCACCATTTGATCTCTTCTAGCAAGTGCCAATCCGGATGATAATCAGGCCAGCCAGATACAACTAAATCAATCACTTCCATACAATCAGTCTCAATAATAAGCCTCTTCCATATCAACTCCCAAGATCTTTTTAATCCCCACAGCACCGCCCACAACTCTGCATGAAGACTATTTCCCCTCCCAATTTTAAACATAAAACCATCTACAAATGCACCATCGTGATCCCTTGCTACCCCAGCACATGCAACGTCATTGGTTGCACCCACACACTCACGTAAAGCATTCAAAGTTTCTTTTCCATTTCATTACGATTCTTTATATTACTCATTTCATTGTGCATCTCATCACTAGTCATGGTATAGTCAAATAATGAGTGAGTACTCAGTTCATATATATGTGTGTGTGTATCTTATGTGATTAGCACCACCGTAATGCAAAGTAGATGAGACGGAGTCCACCATGGTACATGATAAGTTTCATTTTCATGGCCACGTGGCCTTCATCGATAATATGAGGAGGGTTATTCCGTTAGTTTGAAAACTTGTTTTTGAAAGATGCTACCCAAATTCGATACAGCCCATTGCTCGTCTCCCGCTCGTCCAATCACAAGCACTCCTGTCTTTTTCAAAACTTTGGGGAGACGTTTGGGTTGGAAAACTGCTTTCCTTTTAAAAGATCTTTGTTACATTTGCATTGCCAAATGCTCTTTCCGCAAAACAATTCACACCTTAACCCTTGATGATATAAAATTTCCGCAAAACGTTTCCTAAACTCATTCTCATCTCTTTCTGCTTGAAGGAACAACCAGTGCGGCCACCAACATCGAATTCCGGCAAGCTCGTAGTCATGGCTACTACTTCACTCGCGTAAGCATTCAAAGTTTCTTTTCCCATTTCATTACGATTCTTTATATATATTACTCATTTCATTGTGTGTCTCATCACTAGTCATGGTATAGTCAAATAATGAGCGAGTGTTCAGTTCATATGTGTGTGTGTGTGTATATCTCCTGTGATTAGCACCACCGCCCCGCCAGGCCGCAAGGTGGTTTAAGCTCTATTTCTTCTCCTCTGGTTTCCTCCAATGGTTCCTCATAAGAAAAGACGGTGGAGGTGAAGGTTTGGGTGTGGCGGTGATGGGAGGACCGGCGGGATGATTTGGTGGTAATGGGCACGAAGCTCTAGAGGACTTTGGGGATGAGGGATGCCATCCCATCAGTTGGACTTTTTGTGATGATCAGGGAAATTAAAGCAAGAATTTTAGTCATGCGAACTGAAATGTTAACTTCGGCCATAAGCATGAATTCCCTGCAGCTAGAAGATGCTGAGCAGTAACATCGGAGAGAATTTGCAAATAAACAATATTAATTTAGGCCATAAGCATGTTAACTAGATACATTAAAGGCAGTACTTTAACTAACTAGTAATATATTTCATCCATAATTTAATTCTCTGTATGAAACGTTTGTTTATGCATTTTTTATTTTATCATTTGCAATATATATATTGAGTGATGTATGCTTGTATCTATCTATCTATCTATATATATATATATATATATATATATATATATTTTAAAATTGTCCATCAGACGTCATTATAAAGATTCTGGTATGAGTGTAAAGGTGCAAATTTAACTTGACCTTATTTCCCATGTACACTTAATACCCGGATCTTTTTTTCCTCATGCAATTTTACTCGTGATATTTTTTTTTAATGTAATTTTACCTCTAATGTTTGGATACAATTTTACCTCGAAATAAAATTGCACAAAAAAAAATTATAGGTAAAATTGTACTACTAAAAATATCAGAGTACTGACTGGACCTGAGAAATAAAATCAAGGATAAATTTACACCTTTATTCTTAAATATAAAGATAACAATATCATAAGACGATAAGAATGTTACACACACACCCCTCATCAGGGCTTGATTTATTATTGCTGTTTGAATTTCTTGATGTCTTCATTATTGATGTATTTGACGTGTGTACTCAAGCAGTTACCGGAATAATTATTTTATTTGATGATGCCATTATGACAGTTCTAATTAGTTCGTTTGATGTTGGTGCAGATCAACTGCTTGGCATTCTATATTTGAGCTTCTAATTTCAGAGACAAGAGAGATTGTTCAAACACATTTTCTCAGTTCATCCCCTTTGGAAGGGCATCCTTTAAGCATATGGATTTTTATTACAGGCTTACTTCTCTATTGCTTAGCATATGGATACCATATCAAATGTCATGTTTACACCCCAAGCGCTACTTCTTCCTTAGACCGCTCTTTGACTACCGGTCACGGTAAGGTCAGACGGCTCCAGCGAGTGAATCCTTCTTAACCTAACCTAACCCTTTTCTCCCTTTCCTTCGATTGCATTCTCAGCCCCTGCGTGTGTTCAACTTTAACGTGCGCGTGAGTTTTTTGAATCACAAGTCCAGGTCTTTCTTAGTAGCTTACTCAGCAATTTTGCCATGACAGCTTTAGGTGTTCGTGCTAGATAAGCAAACTTAAATCCGTTAGCCTCAGCCCGAAGTCTTTTAAAAACTGCAGGGAGCAATGGTTATAGACAGATTAAACTTGGGATATCAAAAATGATAGTAACCCTACTTTTTCATATTAATTATTTTACACTTTTTAGAGAAAACGTTTCTTTTAATTTCTTTTTACTTTCCATTGCAAAAAATTATTCATTTTTAATGCTTTTGTGTGTGAACTATTTAGGGGTGACCGTAGTGGTGGAGCAGCGGGGGGTGACATGGTGGTGGACCCAGTCGGAGGACTTTTGGTGATCGAACGCGTGAAGAGTGAAAGTTGAAAACCTAATTGCCACTGAATTGAAGTTTCATCAGAAATTTTCCGGAAACGATCGAAGAACAACAACTAAACAAGGAAACGAAATTGTTGACCGAAAAAAGAGAGAGGAAAAAGAAAACGAAGAGCAGTATTTAAAGAAGTAAAGCAAGAAAGAAATTGAAAACAGAAGAAGAAGGAGTATGCGTTTGTGGCGCGGGTCCCACGCCGAACGATTGAACGAAGCCATGAAGGAAGGGGAATGGTACGGATGGGAAGTGCAAAATAAAACAGCTAATAAATCTCGGTCGAAATTTGACAAGTATTACGATATTTATTATTGTGATATTTTATTCCATACCAGTTTAAAATTTGACTTCTCTTATCTCCTTATCACGCGCATATCAGTTATCTACACAAACAAAAGGGTTAATACAAATTTCAACCCCTCAAATTTGAGCTAATTTTGGTATTGGTCCCTAGAATTTCAAACCCATAGTATTGGTCCTTGAAATTTTGGTTGTTACAAAACATTGGTCCTTGATACCTTTGCACCATTAACTTTATTTGAGATGGCACTAACACTGTTAACCTGATGAGGCGGATATATAAACTGACAAATATGTAGCTTGATAACCTAGACAAAAAGGGGAAAAAAGGCAACAATTCAAAAAAAGCTTACACACATGATAGAACAATAGAGATGGAGGCAACAAATACGTTGTTGACCTCTTTCACTAATTCACGGTCATCCAAGATAGCAACTTTGCAATAATATACTCCTCTTTCCACTAAAAAAAAAAGAAGAAGAAGACAATTCCATGGTCCAAGTGACATATTTTATGTGTGAACGACAGAATGGTGCTCAGGATTCACCTTGACAGCAAGTACAAGCTTGCTTATGATGGATACATCTCCAAGGTATGTCAAATGCTAGCTTTGGTTATTAGATCTTGAAATAAAATAAATAAATTAATGTTTTTTTTTCTAATTTGCAGCTTGTGTACAGTGTCATAAAAAGAAAAACTCTTGTTGATAGGTGCCGATTCCACCTCATAATATGTACTCTATTAATGATGCCTTGTTAGCTACTATTCTATTCAACTAAAATTTATCATATCCAACTATGATACTGTTGTGATGTCATTAAAATTCATGATATTCAACTAAAGCAATGCCAAGTTACAATTCAAATTACATGTATGTTAGTCTCTGTTTTTTAGACTAAAAATAAAGCTAATAAAATAATGTGATGACATAGTCTTCCAAATAAGATCAACCCATTTAAGTCCAAGCACGTAAATGGAAAGGCAAAGGATGTCTTGACGCTCTCACATTTGCCGCTTGAACCAGTCTCTTGATTCTAAATTATTAACTCAATAGACTGTTCTTTTAGTCTTATTGTTTTGAACATTGTATTAATTAATTAGCTTGATCAACTCGTGTCTGATGACTTTAATGCCCAACACGTGCAACAAAGATGATGATGATGATGCGAGGGGAATCATCATTAGCTTTATGCATGCAACCACAAACCATTGCTGGATCCTCTTTACCTGTCGTTTGCATCAAAGAAGAGACTTGATTGCTGTGACATATAGCT
Source organism: Neltuma alba (assembly GCF_004799145.2). Lineage (NCBI taxonomy): Eukaryota > Viridiplantae > Streptophyta > Magnoliopsida > Fabales > Fabaceae > Neltuma > Neltuma alba. The sequence goes on from NW_021637298.1 coordinate 800,684, forward strand.
TGATTTCTGTTAGAGATTCTTGCACCCATCAAGACTGTCTGATTAAGGGATCATGATGAGGATGCTAAGATGATGAATGAGCTATTGAAACAAAGGGACCACTTGTAAAGAACCATATTTGCTGCAGTTTAGCCCACTGTTTTCTGAAGTGAGCAATGAAATAACTTTGGTTATTGTTGATTGCCACGTCAGCATGTTGCACCTCATTGGGTAAAAGGTGTTAGTGCCAGCTCATATGAAATTAATGGTGTAAAGATATCAGGGACTAATGCTTTGTGACGGTCAAAATTTTAGGGACCAATATCATGTATTTAAAATTTTTAGGGACTAATACTAAAATTAATTTAAATTTATATTAACAAAAAAAGAAACGTTATCTGCATGTGGCGTCTAAAGTTTGACTTGTCGCCTCCATCTCGGTCATCAGCCGACAGCCGTTGCATCACAAAAGACCTCGGTCTTCTCTTTACCAACCACATGTATGACCAAAAAGCATCGCAGCCTTCAAACCCCTGTCACTTTCCGTTCTGAATTTTTAGATCCGTCTCAATTGTTGTTATTTCCAAATAAAATAACTGGGGGGAAAATCAAAACTTTTTGGATATTTAACACTTTCTATAATATCGATCCTTCATATTAAAAAAAACTTGATACTCCTCCGGTCTTTAATACAGGACTCATTTGTTAAATTGATTTTAGTCCTAAATATAAGACATATTTCTCATATTTATTATTTTTTTTTAAATTATCCCTATAGATATTCCCTCAACCGTAATCAAGTAAAAGATAGAGGAAGATATCAAGAAAAATAATTATAATGTTTTAGAAAAAGTATGTTATATTTCTTATAATTAACTAACTTACCTAACTTCTTTAGTCTAATCAAATTAATTAAATAAGTCTTATGTTAAGAACTGGAGGAATAATATTTATCATATGGAACTTCCTCATCAGAATTCTTTCACATGTAACAATCACACACGAGGATCAAATGATATTATTATAAAAATTGCCTTACAGTTATGCCATTTGAAAAGGACAAATAAAAAACATAAGACGACGAAAAAGAATATGGAAACATACAGAAGGGCAAGAAATGGGTCGGAGCAAGGAACACATGCAATGGGAACCGGTTTAAGAGTTCACCTCAAGCTCATCCGATCTAGATCGTCCAGCTATAATTTGGACAGTCCACATTCAATATTTAATATTTTTTATTTTTTAAATAATTATTTTAATGAGTATAGAATCTAAAATAAAAATAATCTCTTAACTATCATTTTATTAAAAAAATGATTTTATTTGTTTCTCCTCTAGTTTCCTCCAGTGGTGCCTGAAAGGTCATCGGGAAATGACGGGGGGCTTGTTTGAGGATCAAATAATTTGTTTCTTCATATGTTCGTGGCCGTGGGGATGGCAGCGGCAGTGAAGGTTTGGTGTGACGGTAATGACGGGCTTCAGGCTGACCAGAGGGATGATTTTATTTTGGTGATGAATCCTCTGGGACCTTATTGGGGCACAAGAGGGCTACGATCTATATAGCCATTTATTTTCTTAAAAAACAATATACCACAAATTATTTTGGGCAACTTTCAATTGTGCGCAATCCCAGTTGGTCTTTTGTCAAATACTATAATAAAAATATTAATTTAGACCATAACCATATTATACACATTAAAGGCATAATTTTAATTAATTAGACGTATTGTGTAGTAGATTTCATCCATAATATAATTCTTTCTTTGAAATGTCTGTTTATGCATTTATATAATATCGTTTGCAGTATATATTAAAATTGTACGCCAGACGTTAACATATGATCGTTGGCAAAAAAATTCACACATTAATATTATATTTATCCTTACATAAAGAAAACAATATATCAATTCATGGTTAATAGAATTAATATAAAGACAACCGTCACATAAGAATGTTAGTATTTTAATAGATTGGGTGTTTAGTTTTCCGGAAAGTTCTTTTTAAAATCATTTTCACGTAAGTTGAAATAAAACTCATCTCGCATATTTACTTAGAAAAATTAGTAAAAAATTCTTGTTTAAAATTTTAATTGGCCAGAAGAACCTGAAATTGTGCAAGTATAAGTATGATCCATAAGTGCAACATATCATCTGCTGTGTGCAACATGTCATCCGTTGTGTGCAATTGCAAACACCTTCTTAATATATACCCCATCCGTGTTTCATTCATAATTGTGGTTTAATTTTCTCAGTGTCTTTATTACTTATGTATTTGACATGTGTACTCAAATATTTATTCGAATAATAATTTTATTTGATGATGCCATTATGACACGGGAGCACATTCCATGCTCATCACAATGATAAGTATGGAGTTCTCATCGTAATTTAGACCATTCAGATCAATTTTAAATGGTTCAAATTAAATTAATTTTTTTATATATTTTAATCAACTTTTAGTTTTAATAGATACAGAATTTAAAATAAATATAATATTATAACTAACATTCTTTAAAAAATAAATTTATCATTGAAAAAATTATACATTAAAAATTTTAAATGTCAACCATCATATTAGATTTTGGATGGTTTAAATTGCATTACAGGAATGAGCACATGGTGCTCATCATTCTAATTAGTTTGATGTTCGTGCAGATCAATATCTTGGCATGCTATATTTGCGTTTCTAATTCCAGAGACAAGAGAGATTGTTCAAATGCACTTTCTCAATTCATCTCCGTTAGATGAGCATCCTGTAAGCATATGGATTTTTATTATATGCTCACTTCTCTATTGCTTTGCATTTGGATTCCATCTCAAATGTCAGATCTACAAATGTCAGATCTACACCCCAATGGCCGCTACTTCTTTGAATCGCTCTGTGAAGGCAGCTTTTATATCAGGAAGTTTGGCTTATACTGCACTCATGTCAATGTTGGTTCACGGCTTTCTCCAACGACCACTTGTCCACATTGTCTGGTTAATGGTGCTATTAATATGCTTTAACCTCAAGAAAATAGCAGAAATGGGTGAAAATACGGGTTCCTATTTGTATGACCCAACAATCAGGAGGCCACCAGTTTTGATTTTCATCAAGTCTTAAACTTATTATGGCACGTTAATATTCTTTATATCATGAAGTTGCAAGACACTGAGTTGTATTTTTGCTACACATTCTGTTTGTCATATGATGATAATGTGGGATAATGTGATGTTGTTTCATCATAACTGCCTTTTCCCTCTTCTCTGTTTGACATTTATCAATTACTAGTATGTTTCTTTCATGAATTGAGAATAGTAAAGAATAAAGATACACACCCATTGGTCAAAAGGATCTCCAGTATGTCATGCTCTGTTTTTCATTACCATTTTTATAACTTTTGAATCGTTAAATATTTAGACAACTTGTTCGGGCAAGTTTCTAATGAATAATTTGTTGTATAATGACAAGCTGAGAACGAAGTATAGTTTATGGCCAACGCAACACATCCTAATTACCCATTTTAATTGCGATGGCTTCTGGGGACGAAGGGGGAACAACACGCGTTCATCTTCTTCATCTTCTAAAAGGAGTTGACAGAAGGCAGAGAAAGGAGCTGGAGGAAGAAATCATTTATAGTGTTTTGTTCTCTTTTCCCTTTCCTCTTCTTTATTTCTGTGGGTTCTGATCTTAAGCAGCTTGAATCCTCGACCACACGGGCAACGTTGGGTACCGGCGACAGTGATGGCAGACGTCTCCGGCGAGTGGGTCCTCCTTAACCTAACCTAACCTAACCCCTTCCTCCTTTTCCTTCCATTGCTTTCTTCTCGGCCCGTGCCTGTGAGTGCGTGCGGGTTTTAGGTATTTGTTTATTCACTGTCAAAAAAAAAATTCATTTTCACTGCTCTTTTCAGTGAAATATTTTTTAAATATGCTTTGTATAATTTGGATCTTGATTTTTAACTTATACCCACACAAAGACATACTTATAAACGTATTAAATACGTCAAATTATAATCATACGTAGTTTAATTTTAGTAATATAACATGAGCATACAGAATGGATGACATAAGCCTCTTGCCTTGGACTCAACGTTTATGTACAATTTTTTTAATATTTATAATTTCCTTTTTTAGTCATTTGGTTAGAAGCAATAGTTTTGTTGCGAATTTTTTGAATAATTATGGGTTTTTAAGGCCTATTTTAGGCTATTTGTTGTTTGTTTCAATTATTTAATCTAAACATTTTAGTTTGAACGGTTCACATTATTCATTTAATTATATATGGATGACCCGTGTAATTTTTATTAAAAAATATCATTACCGGATGTCCTTGAAGGGACAATTGTTATTAGAAGCAAGCCAGCTTCGTATGAGCTAATATATTTCCTACCTAAACATAATGCTTTGTTAATTTTAAGCCATATGAAAACATAGAAGATATTAATAATTAAAAGGTTAATATCATTTTTGGTTATTCAAGTTTAACCTTGTTTTAATTTTGGCCCTAGAATTTGTGACTAATGACTTTGTATCTTGAAATTCAATTTCATTTTGGTATACCCAAATGTTTTTTAGAAAAAATTAGGGATAAATCCCTCAGTACAAATTTAATTGGCAGGTGGTCCCTATAATAATTGATTGCACAAGAAAAGATTAATTGCACACAAAGAAAGGAGTATGGTTTGCACAAAATATTATTCGGATATGAGGAATTAGTTTATACATAGAAAAAATGATTTGCACATAAGAAAATTTTATTTACACAGAGAAAAATTGAGTTGCACATCGCACAGAGAAATATTATTACATACAAGGGAAGATAAAGTGCATACAAAAGAAGTTAAATTGCACAAAATCCTTAGGTTCTATTTACCATTAATTTTTCAATGAGAGATTTATCCCTAATTTTTTCCTTTTTTCCAACATTGTTTTTGAAAACCAAAACTACTGATTTCAAATTTCAGGTACCAAACTAAAATGAGATTAAATTTAAACCACTATATTAATCTATGACTTTTCTAATCCTAAATATAAGACCTATTTATAGTGTAATTAATATTACAAATAACGAGTGAAATGCATGAAAAGAAAATTCTGGAATATCATGTTTTACACTTGGGGCCTATTTGGATTGGCAGTGATAAACACTTACAAATATATTTTATATAAGCCGAAATAAAACTTCTCTCACATACTTATTTCGTATTTTATAAATTATGATTGAAAAACAATTTATAAACTACTCCAGGCTCTTAGTCTTGGTCATCAAATAATCAGCCAGTATCCAGTTCATATGTACCCTGTGAATTGTGATTAACACAACCGCTCCGCAGGGCGGCTTAAGCTTTGTTTCTCCGCTAGTTTCATCCATTAAAGGCGCGTGGAAGGTCATCGGAAAATGACAAGGGCCTTGTTTGCGGATCAAATAATTTGTTTCTTCATAGGGTCGTGGCCGTGGGGATGGGCTGGGCAGCAGTGGTGGCAGGCTTCAGCTGGATCAGCGGTATGTTTCGGTGGTGCGCCCAAAGATGCGGAGTCTATTAAACTGTGTCTTTGAAAACCAAAACTACTATTAAATAAACCTATTATTGAACGACCATATGAAAATCCTGCAACTAGCATGGCTCAAGAATTGGCAAAATACAGAGAAAAGTTGAGAAAAATCACGTTGACTTGTGTCATTTATGTGTTCAACTCGGAGAGTATTTGGATAAAAACTAAATCATAATTTTAAACATAATTTTATAAAGTTTTAGATAAGTATGTGAAAAGAATTTTAATTCAATTTGCTTGAAAGGATTTTTTAAATTGTTTTTGGAGCTCCCAAACACATCAAACTTGCTAATCCATTTAGGCAGTACTGTAGAATTTTGGGCCAACTTATGGACTTTGGGCCTATCATCTTAACATTCCCCCCCTAATTTAGCCCAATAACATAAATAATGGGGGCTGATTTGATATTGGGCCTGGAGTTGGAGGACTTTCAATGATAAAATGCCTATATTTTTTTGCCAATGATAAACTGCCTATATCACCTTTTTTTTTTCTTCCCAGAAATATACAAAAGATTATTTCAGGCAGCTTTCAATTTTTCATTGAAAGTATGAATTTAGGCAATAAGCATGTTAGATACATTGAAGGAATTATTTTGATTAATTAGACATATTGTGTAGTATATCAATTGGTCCATAATTTAATTCTCATTATGAATTATTTGTTATATCATATCATTTGCAAGAACTTAATTTTATACCTTTGACAACTCATATTTAGTTTTCTCAATATTTTTATCATTTGCATGTATTTGATATGAAACAACCTTCCAAAATAAGCAGGTAAATTCAACTTTTTCAGAATAACTTTAAGAAATAATTTTTTTTAATAATCAAATCATACTAACAACAACTCAAATCTATCACAATTATATAAACTAGCTTGCTTAACAATGTTAGCCATCCTTGCTTAATAACTTTTTCAGACATGATGAGACGCATCTAATATATACTCCTCCGGTCCTAACTATAAGACCTCTTTTGTAGTATAATTTTTGTAATTAAATTACACTACAAAAAGAGTCTTATATTTAGGACCGAAGGGAACATATATATAATATGCTAGGAATTGGTATTATTTTTTTATATATATACACACACCCTATGTGCAATGCATGAAAAGTAATCTCTACTTAATACATACATACACATATATACATATAGAGGGAGAGAAGGAACATGACATAGAAGAAAGAAAAAGGCAGAGAAAATAGTTGATCCAAGGATGTTTATAATTTTTTTATTTTTCAAATTTTTTTGTAATTCTAATATTATTAATTTTTTATATTGTTAATAGTATTTCAAATATTTAGTTATTATTATCATTTTAAAATAAATTTCAAGAAATGGTTTGATTTATTTAGTTTGAGACAATAATTTGTCCAATTAAATTTTTATAAAATGGGTTAATTTGGAGTTTAATAATGATTTGATTTATATTATATGTGTTGATATTTAATTTTTAAACTATATATATTCGATAAGAGAGTATTTTTATAATTATATAACTTGTGATTCTATAATTTGAATTAGAAATTTATGAGTTTCAACAATGTTTCTCAAACTAAAGCAAAATAATAACTAGATTGCAAAATTTAAAAGTAAAATTCTTATAAAGAAGAAAAACTTGATATTTTTGTTATGAAATAAAAATATACTTATTCAAAGAAGTAATTGATTATAGTGATGATGAAGTTTCAAAAGATTAATGATAGTATTTGTTTATTGCACATTTGCACTATAGATGAAACTTTTGGATCTTGTTCTCTTGTTAATAAATGTTTTAGATGTTCTTGGATGTTGATGAATATTTATATGTGATGATATTTTTGTATTTGTGGCTTAATTTTATTCATATTTATGTCTTTTTTAATAATTTCATTGGTTTATTTTTATTTTTGGGATAAAAAAATGTGAAAAATAGAACTTTTTTCTTAAATGGGTCGAAAGCCCACGAGTCGACCCTAAGCCAGTTAACTTAAGGACTGGACCTAGTAAATTAGGATATTTTTAAAATTTTGGCCTTGTAAGGCTAACCCTTTTAAGCCTGTCAGTCCTGTAGAGCCGGTCCGTATTCTCACTTTTGGTACTAAGAGGTGCATCCTACCATTATGGCTAAGCCAATTAAAACCCAAGGTTCCTATGCTCTTTTTTTCTTTTTAAACCAAATGTCCACTGAAACAATTTAAGGATATTTGGATAGAAATAAAACTATAATTTCAAACGTGCTTTTATGATATATAAAATAAATATGTAAAAAAATTTGTTTTAATATATCAAAAAGTACATTTTTAAAAGTACTTTTTGAGTAATCCCAACACCCCCTTGAAACAACAAAAGAAAGCATTTAACTTCATCGCGCGTGACATAAGCGCCTGCCTTCTCTCCACTAGGCGTTTGGACAGTTAAACACGTGTTCGAGGAAAGAATGGTAATAAACTTATTTTATAATACAAATTACATTACAAAATAAATTGGGAAAATTATAATTAGGTCTCATCTAAGGGAATTAAATGTAAAAAGGTCTCTTAAAATCATAAAATTATTCTAAAATCCCAAGGGATCTTTTTACAATAAATTTTATTTGTTTAGTTACTAAAGTACCCTTCTTCTTCTTCTTCTTGTTTTTTTTTAAGTTTATTTTGACAACTGAAAAAGCAGTAATTGACAACTTAGGATGTAAGAATTGACAACTATCGCGGCTGGTTTGACAACTCATGTGTTACATTTTGTGATATGCTGAGAAAATATGTTGTCAAACTAGCCGCGATAGTTGTCAATCCTAACACCTTAAGTTGTGAATCACTGCTATTTCAGTTGTCAATGTAAGCTTTAAAAAAAAAAGAAGAAGAAGGGTGATTTAGTAATTAAAAAAATAAAATTTATTGCAAAAAGGTTCTTTGAGACTTCAAAATAATTTCATAATTTCAAGAGATCTTTTTGCATTTAATTCCCTTAGATGGGACCTAATTGCAATTTTTTCAAATAAATTTTATATTAAAAATTGATGGAGTATTATAAATATCATGCTTCCTTATGCTTTCATGAATATCAGGGATTGCAATAGCCTTATAATACAGATCCAGTGATACAATCTATATAACTTAAACATATAAGCTCTATATTACAATTCATATGAACAGTAGCAGCTGAGCCATTTGGAAATGCTACACGGCCCCTCTCACAAAGTTAGCATCTACATAACTTTAATACCTGTAGCATAAAAGGAGCTGAGCTGATCTCATTTTCTAACCGGCTCCTCTCACAAGTTAGTGTCCACATGAACAGTACGGCTCCCATCACAAAATGAGGGATTGCATGTTGGGCTTTGTGCATACTCTTTACATCCTCGGCTAGAAATCAGGGAGAATGGTAATGGAAGATTCAAATTTCAAATTTTGGAATTCTCTCCACCCTCATTTTTTCACCATCCCTTCCGTCCTTCCTTTCCTATCTACCATTTTTCTTTTTCCTTGCCCCAAGCATCCTGACTGTTTTTCTGTTTCTGCATCTCTATTGAGCTGACTGTCAGTCATGAGTTTTCTATTTTTTCTGATCAATCTCACCTCCAATATCACTACTGGTGGTTTAAAGGTAAGATTTCTCCGTGTTCCTCTTCCCTTTTTTCATGCTTTTTTCCCCAATTTCATTCATCTTTTTTCTACTCTATTCTTCTTCATCTAATTATTTTTCATCACTTAATCTATTTTATACTTCATTATTCTCTTTTTTTTTTTTTAACTTCTAGAACATTGAGGTCATCCATTTGAACAGATCAAATACAAACAGCGAGTCACAGAAGAGTTCACCAGCGAACAGTATCCTCGATCATTCTTTGTTCTCTTTCTTTCTCTCCCAAAGGCATGGAGTATCAGAGGTTTGGCTGTTTTTAATGGAATGGTTTCTTAAACTTCTGGTCAATCAATCTCTTGCGGAGCTGTCAGACACACAACATTTGATTCTTGAGGACAAATGCTAAGCTATTATCAGTTCATATTTTGTAAGTGTTCTATTTATATTGTCGTGAAATGCTAATTTATTTTCTCAAGAGTTCTTCTCACTAATATATTTACTCTTTATTCATCGATAGGTTCAGCGGGTCCTCTTCGAAGCAGGATAGTGTGCAGTCAACTCATTCAAGGGGTCCTATTGGCTATGATTTAAGATTCTTATTTATCTTTTTTTTTTTCGAATTTTTCTTCCACAATCGCTTGGTTATTCATTTACAGGTGAAATGATAGAGTTTGTCGTCCAAAGCCTGAGAGAAGAATTTGAGTAGGAGTATGCGCGGGTACCTTCTCTTTACATGTTATTTCTTTTGTAACTTAAAGACGCATATTGCTCTGGATGCGTACGTTTTTTTTATTGTTCTTTCTAATGTTGTGAAATTTTTTCTTGGGAAAATTTCATTTAACGACGGCAGAAGAGAATTTATATCAGTTAACCCCCAAAACATTCTGAAATATCATTGCAGGATCAAGGGACCAAACTAAAATTAAAACTAAAAGTAAGATTACAATAATACCGGTCACTTTTATTTTTTTAAAAAATAAATATTAATGCACATAACTGTTCTGGCTACTGGAGGTTGGAGGTCCGGCCACCGGCACTTAGATGACCGTCGCTGGAGGTGGGACCTCCGGTAGCTGTTACTGTAGCTCCAGTGGCCGGAATTTTTTATTTTTTATTTTTAAAACAAGGTGGCCAAGGGAAAGTTTGAACCTATAACCCCTTGGCACACCAAAAATGATGTAACAGTTAAGCTAATAGTTATTCAATCATGTAATGCAAATAAAAATATATATAATAAAACAAACGCAACTATCCAAGTATAAGTGAACAAGTGAAATTAGACAATTTACAAGTAAAATTCAGCAATTTACAACAAAAATTAAACAATTTACAAATAACATAATAAAATTCACAACCCAAATATAAGTGTTTAAGTGTAAATGAATAAATAAAATTTGAAGATTTATAATAAAAGTTTATAAATTTACAACCTAAATTTAGCTATTTACAAAAAATACAAGAGAATTCACAACCCAAAATGTAAGTGTTTGAGTGTAAGTGAACAAGTGAAATTCAACAATTTACAAATGAGATTTAGTAATTTACAACAAAAATTTGACAATTTACAAATAACATAATAAAATTTATAACCCCAAATGCAAGTATTTAAGTGTAAATGAACAAGTGAAAATTGAAGATTTACAACACAAGTTTATGAATTTACAAGTAAAATTTGACAATTTCACTTGCTCATTTACACTTAAACACTTGTATTTGGGTTTGTGAATTACATTATGTTATTTGTAAATTGTCTAATTTTTGTTGTAAATTGCTCAATTTCACTTGTAAATCGTCAAATTTCACTTGTAAATTGTCATATTTTACTTATAAATTCATAAACTTTTGTTGTAAACCTTCAAATTTTACTTGATTATTTACACTTAAACACTTGCATTTAGGATTGTGAATTCTATTATATTATTTGTAAATTTTCAAATTTTTGTTATAAATTGTTGAATTTCACTTGTAAATTTTTGAATTTCACTTGTTCACTTACACTCAAATATCTATATTTTGGGTTATGAATTCTCTTGTGTTTTTTGTGAATAGCCATAAACGTTTGTTGTACATCTTTAAATTTTACTTGCTCATTTACATTTAAACACTTGCATTTGGGGTTGTGAATTTTATTATGTTATTTGTAAATTGCCTAATTTTTGTTATAAATTGCTGAATTTCATTTGTAAATCGTCTAATTTCACTTGTTCATTTACACTCAGACACTTACATTTTAAGTTGTGAATTCTCTTGTGTTTCTTGTGAATAGCCAAATTTGGGTTGTAAATTCATAAACTTTTGTTGTAAATCTTTAAATTTTACTTGCTCATTTGCACTTAAACACTTACATTTGGGGTTGTGAATTTTATTATGTTATTTGTAAATTGCCTAATTTTTGTTATAAATTGTTGAATTGTACTTGTAAATCATCTAATTTCACTTGTTTACTTATATTTAGACAGTTGCGTTTGTTTTGTTATATATATATTTTTATTTGCACTACATGATTGAATGACTTGCTTGGCTTGGTAGTTATATCACTTTTGGTGTGCCAAGGGGTCATGGGTTCAAATCTTCCATTGGCCACCTTGTTTAAAAAAAAAAAAATCCAGCCACCAGAACTACAGTAATGGCCACCGAAGGTCCAACCTCTGGTGATGACCACCTAAGCGCCGGTAGCCAGACTTCCAACCTCCGGTGACTGGAACAGTTACGTCCATTAATATTTATTTTTTTAAAAAAAAATAAAAGTGAGGGGTATTATTATAATCTTACCCTTAGTTTTAATTTCAGTTTGGTCCCTTAGTCCTACAGTGATATTTCAAAATGTTTTGGAGTTTGACTGATATAAATTCTCTTCTGCAGTCCTTAAATGAAATTTTCCCTTTTTTCTTTGCTTTGGACGTGAAAGTCACTCTTTGCTCTGCAAGAGCAATAGGGTGATCAGCTATGGCCATTGGAGGTCACAAATTTCAGTCGGTTATCAAGCTTCCACATATCCCGTTCTTAATTTCTGCATGTTGCTTTTACTATCCGAGATATGCATAAGACGCACTTAATGTGCAGCAACCAACTCAGAATTTCATGAATATGCTGCCTGACATTGTTTTAAAATATATCAAATACTCATCTAGTCCTTAATATATGACCCAATTGTTGAGTTGGTTTTGATCCTAAATATAAGACCCATTTCTCATATTTATCACTTTTCTCTAAATTATCTCTATGGATACTCTCCAACTATAATCAAGTAGAAGATGGAAAAGAGATATTAAGAGAGATGATTATGATGTTTTAGGAAGAACGTGTCACATTTCTTATAATTAACTAACTTACCTAACTTTTTTAATTTAATCAAATTAGTTAAATTGGTCTTATATTAAAGACCGAAGGAGTATTAATCTAACTCTTTTACTCTATGAATGCAGTTAGTAAAACGTGTACTTGCACAAAATTATTATTCCAATGAAGAGAAAATTGTGAAGTTAGTAGCAAAGAATATGATTATTAGGAGTTATGTTTTTCTTTTTGTAGAAGATCACTCTTGTTTGCAATGATTATTAACAAATAACAAAATCAAGAGTAATTATTACTTCATGTGAGTTTATATCTGTTAAAATATGTTTTTGCAAATGACTAATTATATATTTTTATTTTAAGGATGAAAAGTGTTGAAGGATTGAAGATTTTTTTCATGATAATGAGAATGGATATATGTAAGAAAGACTACAATTTTATTTATAGAGATAGGTTTTAAAATTGGCACACATCAAGTTAATTGAAAATACTACATTTAAAAAACAAGTCGCTGTCTGTATGATTCTTATATGTACTACTTTTTATAATCTTTTCTTTTCTTTTATGTTTCATTAAATTGAATCATTTCTTGCTGGTGAAAATTGGAAAATTATAAGGAAGAATTGCTATAAAGTTTTAATTAACATAATTATTAAGAAGTTTGAATAACAATAGAATATCTTATAATAACAAATTTTAGAACAGTGCATAACAATTTCTTATTTGTTTTAAAACCTCTTTGTAGTTATTTTTTTTCCTTGGGTTCTTGCTAATTCTCTCAAATTATTATAAGATTGTTGTTGATTGATATTTGATGCTTTAATCTAAGTCACTATAATGAATGCATCCCGCGCGTTGTGCGGGGGAGTAAATGCTAGTTGTTTTAAATAAAAAGAAGTGGTTTTCATCCCCTTTGTAATCTCATGTAATTAACGCATGTTCCTTTAATTCAAGAAAAGGGGAAATTTTTGGGAAGTCATGTCATCAAGTTTTGTTTTTATAATGAATTTGATATAAAGAAGTAAAAATAATTTATTGGTGAAGGACTAAATGATAAAAAGAATAAAATATACGAACATGATCCAATAAATAGTCATTAAAAAATTAATATGAATATTTAAGTAATTAACCGACATAAAAATTAATTTTGTTTGTTGCTTTATAATTAATTGACATAGAAAAGTATATAAAAAAATAGGGAAATGACAGAAAAATTATTCATAAATTCCGAAATCCCCAAATGATCACTTAACTAGGCAAAATTCCAGTTTAGGTATAAGTGACTAAATTGAGACTTGTAAATTTACTAAAATGATTACTATTGCGCTTTATTTATTAAAAAAAAAAATCTAAGTACCCTTACGGGCTGACTGGTCGCCGGAGCTCTAGTGCCGACGACAACCACTAGAGTTCAGGTGGGCTGTTGTCAACAAGCTCCTACAACTAGCCAATAACAAATTGTCATAGCTCTTGCGACAGCATCTTATTTTTTCAGAATGTTTTTAAGTTTTTAACGCTATTAACAAATTCAGTATAACAATTAACAACGGGTTTTTTAAAAAATTACTACTTTCACAACTTCAGTAAAACATTTAATAAGTCATGTAACATATTAATAACTCTCATGGTACCATTAACAACTGTAATAACAAGTTATATAATAATATTAATAACTTTTATAACCACAATGACTCCGTTATAAATGAGAAAATTTTGTTGGACATTTTTGGCATAGAGCTAATATTGGATGAAACTACAACAAGGATTGGGGAAAAAAAATAAAAAAGATCACACGGGGTGCTTAGTAAGATTTTGTTCTGGTCGCATGATTCCAATAAACTCAAATTAGCGGCGTTTGTGACTAACACCACCAACAAAATAAACAATAAGGATGTAATAAAAAGGAAAAAAAAACTTAAAAAAACCGATTTACAAGTGGATAAGCTAATTTTATCCTCAAAAGTATTTTTCTCAAGGCTCTCCATCTTCGCATCATCGTTCTCTCCACTCCGTTTCCCTCGTCGCTGGTGTGTGTGTGTAGAGTTTTGATTTTTACTCTTCCTCATCATCTACCTTAGTCCATCGCTGATTCTTCTCCCTCATCATGGCTTTGTCGGGTTCGGCCTCCGCTGACGCGTTCTTCATCTTCTTCCTCCTTTCAGATTATCGTTTGTTGTAAGCACCCCTTCTCTTCTTCTTTTAACTTCTCCTTTCCTCTATTGGGTTGTATGAGGTTGTTGAGGGATGGAATTTCGTTTTTATTTTCTTCTACATTTTTTCTGCTGCAGAATCCTTGAAGCAGGGAAATAATTTGGGTGGACCATTGCTAAAAAGTTGAAAAAAAAAAAATTGAAGCTTATTTTGGAGATGCTTTTATCATCAACTGTGCGCTTATGTTTCTACCGTTAGTCAAAGTTTTGATTTTGGTCTATCTCTTTTTCAAACTGTATTACTTGGAATTGGGGGGCTTTAGTTTGGTTAAGAGAATTGGTGTTTGGAAGGAAATATAAGGTTTTTTGTTGCCGGTTGAAATTTTCCTATAGGTTTAATTATGGAAAAAGTAAGCTTGTTTTATTAATTTCAATTTCTATGCATGATAGGTGTTTAGTAGGGGAAAATGGATGCAAGTTGTGGTGCAAGAGATTTGAGGATTTTTTTTATTTAAAAAATCTCCTATCAAATGATTTATATTTACTTTTTAAATAAATCATATGTATTAATGTGTACTTTTGATTTCTGATATATATGTTTTTATACATGTATATGTCATTTTGTTTCTCAAAAAACTTTAATTATGATCATACAAGAACCTGCAAATTAATTTATCCTTCTTTATCTAGGGACCCTACCGTCATCAATCCTAATATATAAGCCATTAGTTTCCTCTCCCTCCTCCAATCACATGCACTTCCATCTTTTTCAAACCCAACTATTTCTCTGAGGGAGGATTATACTACCACAACTCAGTCATGAATTGATCATCCCGCTTGCAAAATATGGTTTTGCTCATGTACAGAAAACCAACGATCACTGTCTCCTCTTTTTATTTCATTTTATTTTATTAGGATCTTGCTTTCTTTTTCTTTCTTTCTTTTTATTTTTCCAGGATATTGTTTATGTCATTCATGGCGTGATGCTGTTAACTAATTTTGACTGAAGTTGTGACGGATCTTAAATGGAAATATGCTTTCCTAGCTAATACTACTTGAAAAGGGTCAGAAAGGAAGGTGGAAGCAAACCAAATAATCTTAAATCTTTTAAGGAATACTGATTGATGATTCGTCCTACTTCTTTCGAAAAGGGTCTAGGCGTCAAAATAAACTACCCTCTTGGGCTTGGATGTTCCGTATGTGCGATGATGTTGTCTTATTAATTACGTTCTGCACAGTTCTCATGCCCCGTATAGCAATTTCAGAGAGAGAGAGAGGGGGGGGGGACCCGCATTGAACGTGGCCCTTCTGCCTTTTGGGACGGTCATCCGCTTGCCACTTGCCACGTCTCTCCAATCAACGGCTGCAAAAGAATTGCCGACTTTGGCTCCTGGTAAGGAAGCAGTAAATATTCATCAGGTGGGAAAAGCGTGTGGACCCCACAAGGCCTAACTGCAAGGTAATCGGCGTAAAGAATAATTAGAAAGCAGAATTGAAATTGCTTCCCTCAATCTTAATACTTTAGGGCGCACCAAATTTTCCTCAGCTGACGGCTCGAGTGAAGGGATAAACAGCCAAACACGCATTTGGAGAGAGGATGGAAATTGTCTTCTAGACAAGATCAATAAGATATTCTACCTCCAGTACTTAATATAAAACTTTAACTTGCTGGTCCGGTCTGTTTTTTTCCTTGCTTTTAATAATGATAGTTCTAACCAATACACTTGATTAGTAAGAATATTTTAAAAAAAACAACACTAATTGATTACAAATAACTAACTTAACTTATTTTTTTAATCTTCTCAAATTTATTAACTAGCTTTTATAATTAGGACCAGAGGTAGTAATAAATAGCCATATCAAAAACAATTATATTACCATTTAATTAAATTAATTAACTTTGAAATCATGATTATTTCAAATAACTTTGTACAAAGTTACAACAAAGTAAATAATTTAAATTAATACCCACACTAATTATTTTATTTAACGGGGGGTAGAAAGTGTTTTTCTTACACCGGTCACTTAATCAACTGGCATAAAGAGCAAAGGTCATATATTATAGTATTTATAAAGATGCTATTGATCACATTTTCTGTATCATCTCCGTAACAAGTGGTGCTAAAAACTCGCTATAAAAATGATATTCTACAATAGTGATATGGATTATATATAGATGACCTGTATAAATGTTATCAGGAAGTAAGTCTCATTCAGGGGGGCTAATTAACTTTGCCATATGAAAACGTGAAAAAAAATATTACCTCCTATTCTTTATATAAGAACTAGTTAACTAATTTGAGTAAATTGAGAAAACTAGTTAAATTAGTTATTTGTGATAAATAAGTATTGTCTTTCCTGAAATATTCTCGCTAATCAAGTGTATTGGCTAAAACGGTCATTATTACAAAAACTATCTTTAAAAAATAGATAAATATAAGATATAAAGTGGATTAGAGTTTTATATTTACAATCAAAATAAAAATCAAACAAATTCTTATATTAAGGAGTGGACACACTACAAAAGTCAAGAAAAATCACGTGAAATCGTGTCATTTCTTTCTTTGACACCAGCTTGATTATACATTTCGTCCGTACTGAGGAGCTGTGAGCCAACTTATTGACTTTAATATATATATATATATATATATATATATCTATGTATGCATTTATTTCTAATAATACTTAAATTTGAGGGATATAGAATGTTACATTTTTCATAATCCAATTCAATCATAACATTTTCAATCACTAACTTTTATGTTTTCAAGCAGCATTCAAATAAATTTACTATCCAAAATTACTCATGATTACTCAATTCATAACCACACACTTTAAATCCTTATATTCAAAATTTGGCACGCAACAGGAACAATCGTTAGTGCCACTATCAAATAATATTACACTTCATATACTCCAAATGCTACATATATATAGCTTCTACACTTCATCAACTACTCTCTCATAATATTATCAAATTTTGTCGGGCTTGAGGCGATGGCGAAGCCAAATCATTGGGGCTTATTTTTTCCGGTTTTTAGTAAGTACTTATAAATACTCTCATCTTTGGGACTGGGCCCTCGCATGGTTTAACCGGAAAGCTAGCTACTTCGCACTCCCAGTTGGTCTTTTGGCCGATATTATATTAGAAATATTAATTTAGGCAATAAGCATATTAGATACTAAATTTGGTTTAAATTACAAGACCTTGTTTATAGTTATAAATGAAGTTTTATAATTAGAACTGGAAGTATTACATTAAAGGAATAATTTAATTTAATTATACATATTGTTTAGTATATTAATTGATCGATAATTTAATTCTCATGATGAAATGTTTGTTTCTTCATTTATTTATATTATATCATTTGCAAGGAGTTAGTTTTTTTAAATATAAACCGGAAATTAAGAAAAAACAAACAAGGAAAAAGAAGGAAACTATTCACGAGAGCTGCAAGAAGCTCCCTCAAAGCATCTGGACTGAAGATCTGCATCCTTCAGCTACGTTAAACGCCCTTTTCGCCGGTGCTTCTGCCGATCTGAACCATGTTTCTATTTACTCCTTCTACTTCTCTCTCCGCCGTCGTATTTGTATTTGTTACGGATTATATTACTTGTACCCAAAGCGCATCATGATATTTATCAAGCCCCCATCCAAGTTTCGTCATGAAAGCTTGGTTTTGCTGCTTTTATGTGTCTTAGGCCTAAGTCCCCTTTCTATTGTGATGTTGCCAGTAATTGGTTTGGCGAGATGATTCCATTAGGGAAGGTTTTGAGTCTGTTCACAATTACTTTGGCTATGGTCCGATGCTGCACGATCTATATACAATTTCAATGTAAACAGACTTTAACTACAACACTTTCAGCTATATACATTGAAATTGTACATCAGGCACTGAAATTATACGTAACTTTACGTGAAAAAATCAACATCAATTGATAATTAATAGATTTACTACAAAGATAATAATCTCATAAGATTTAAGAATTTTATAATATTTAAACGGGTTTAATATACGATGTCAGGCATTTAATATTTTATCATAGGGAATTTGCAATTTTACGCTCATGTTATTGGAATTTAACTACTCAATAAATTTCCAAACTTATTCCCCATTTATAGGAATTTTCCTTTTTACTTAGCTTCTTGACTTCATAAAATAGTTTCTCAAAAATTTTCAAGCCAAATAATAACCTCCAACTATTTTCCTTTGCGCTTTTGGAAAAACAGGCATTTAATTACCAAAAATTAACTTTAAACTTACGTATTCCACTTTTTAGAAAATAAATCTTTTCATAAACTTTATAAATTCCTAATTTTATGCTTCCTTTGCATAATTTTGAAAATTATGCACTTTTTTATTCCTTCAAAATTCCACTTGAAAATAGAATTTTTTTTTTTGCCAACACTAGAAAATAGGTTTTTAATATTTTTTAGGCATTTTCATATTTATTAAATTATCTAGGCCTCAAATATACCTTAAAAATGTGATTATCAACAAACGGGAGGATAATATCAGTTGATATTGTCCATGGACAGTGACATTTTTTAGATGTCATTGTCCATACAATGGACAGTGACATTTTTTTAAATGTCACTGTCCATTAAAATGTCACTGTCCATTGTATGGACAATGACATCTAAAAAATGTCACTGTCCATGGACAGTGTCAACCGCGGGAGAAGCTCACAGCTCTGCTTCGTATTTAGTAATAAAGTCTAAAGCTGCCTGTTTACTTTTAACCATACGCGAAGCCAAAAGTCTCCAAATATGTCCTCATTCTTATTCTCTCCTCTCTTTGCTTGAAGCAACAAAATCAGTGGCGCCACCGCCATCGAATTCCGGCGAACTCAACTCAACGTCATGCCTACTTCACTCGCGTAAGCATTCAATGTTTCTTTGAACGCTTTATAGATTCGTTTCGTTTTCCATAATTGCATATATACATGTCACTGTCTCAAATGCATGCAAAGGAAATTCATCGTCAAATTAGTGTCCGTCCATTTTCTGAGTTGCCCTTTCTCCTCGATTCACCATCGTCCATGGTCATGGCGTAACGAGGTTTCTCAATCTCCGTCTTCATTGCCATCCCATGCCGGTGGCTGTTGCCCACATACTCTGTCTTCATCGCCACCGCGTGCTGGTGGTTGTCACCCAGATGCGATCTGTCTTCATCTCCACCGCGTGCCGGTGGCTGTCGCCCAGATACTCTGTCTTCATCGCCACCAAGTAACGGTGGCTGTCGCCTACGTTTTGTCTTCATCTCTGCCGAGTGCCGGGCTTGTTTGAGGATGAAATAATTTGTTTCTACATATGGTCGTGGCTATGGGGACGGGCTGGGTGGCGACGGTGGCTGTGATGGGCGGACTGTCCGGATGATTTGGGGATGGGCACGAAGCTGGAGGACTTTGCTGGTGATACCTCGCCTTGGTACCGATCGAGGTACCAGAATATACTAACCCAGACTCTAAATATAAAAACGAACTGAAAATTCAACTTGATTGAAACTATAAAATCACATTTTACTTTGTCTTTTATATTTTCATATTTTAATTTCTATGATGACTACACATGTTTAAAGGGTTTCTATTCTAACGTACAAGAGTAACAAAATTGTTTTAGGAAAAACAAAACACATTTATTATAAATAACTAATTTAACTATTTTTCTTAATATTTTTAAATTAGTTATATAGCTCTTATAAGATATATAGGAGATAATACTATAATTTTGGGTAACTTTTAATTGTCATGCAATCCCATTTGGTCTTTTTTTTTTTTGATGATCAGGGAAATTAAAACAAGTAGTAAAGTAAAGGCAAACTAAAGACTACGTGATGTTCTCCCCAGCTAGGAGATGCTAGCAGTAACATCGGAGAGAATTTATAGTCCAAAAATATTAACTAATAAAATACTATAATAAAAATATTAATTTAGGCCATAAACATGTTAGATACATTAAAAGCATACTGAAAATGTTTTATAAATAAAACCATAAAAATAACTCGTTAATTTTTAAAGTTGTATTATAATAAAGTTGTAAAATTGTGCCGTGAGTATTAAGGCCTCAAGAAATATATGTCAATCACAAGAAGACAATGCAAGCTTCCAACGTAATCATTATTTTTATTGTTAGCCACCCATTGAACTCTGAATGAATGACACCAAAGCTCTCATCTAACCATTCATTATAAAAGACGACCTTATCCAATCTCTGTGCCTCCGCAGAAACAACATTCCGGCCGCCACCGTCATGGCTACTTCACTCACCTAAGTATCTTTCAAGTTTCTTTAAACTCTATATTATTCATTTAATTTTACTATGTTATTCTTAATGAAAGAACATAACATCATTAAATAAAAATGCTTTTTGACCTTATAGAATAATAATATTGTTAAAAAATAATAATTCAAACAAATAAATGAATAAAAATGTATTATAATTTAAAGTTTTGAAGAGTATGACTTCCCAAAGCTGCAAAGTCTTTTATTAAAGTCTTTTAACTCTCCAACAAAATATGTAGTGCTTGCTTTTAATTGGCACGTCCCAGATGATGCCCTCTCGGATTCCGTAAGCCGGAAATCCTCTGGCACCAGCTGACCAGGCCAAGATAAATCCCCCCCCCCCCTCCACACACCACACACAAAAACCCAAAAAAAAAAAAAAAAAACGTTTGGAACCCCTACATTTCCATAAATCCTCTGTGTACATGTCTCAAAGATTCATGTGCGTCTGGATTTGCTCTTCCCATCATTTTCATTTTGCCGCAATAAACAGAACTAATCCCACATACACTCCTTCTCTACTCTCTCTCTCTCTCTCAGCCTCCAGCAACAACCACCAAACTCAAGTCATATGGCTACTTCACTTACTTAACTATTCAAAGTTTCTTTAAGCTGTTGATATTATTCATTTAATTTTCAAGTCAAATTAGCGTGTCTCCTATTTTATATCTTGCCACTAGCACCACCGCACCGGAAAGTATTCCAATAGCTTCCCGCTAGGGTCTCGTTGTCTTCTATGAGATTTGATTTGGGTGTTCAGCACTTCATATCAAGTGAGTACCCAGTTCATATAAATCCTGTCGTTATCACCACCGCCCCGCAAGAATACATACATATCTTTTTGCTTCAATTTAACCTTTAATTAATTTCTCGCAATCACAGTAGGTTTTTAATGTGTTTGGTGATACCATTATATGAAACTTCTAAGTAGTCTGACGGTTGCGCAGCTCAAACCCTTGGCATGCTGCTTTTGCGTTTCTCTTTGCAGTGACAGTGGCGATTGTTCAGATGGACTTCCCCAGTTCATCGCCTTTAGACGAACACCCTGCAAACATATGGATTTGTATTATAGGCTTACTTGTCTATTCCCTTGCCTTTGGATATCATGAGAGTTGTCGCAGTCAGGCCTCAACAAATGTTACTTCCTTGAACTGCTGTGTTAAGATAGCTTTTATCTCAGGAAGTCTGGCTTATACGGCACTGATATCGGTGTTGGTTCGTCCTTCTCTCCAGCCACTTGTCTTCCTTGCCTGGTTAATGTTACTACTCATATATTTTAACCACAAGAAAATCACAGAAATAATCTGTGAAAATATGGCTCCATGTTTCTCTGACCTGTGGAGGAGAATTCAAAGCAGAGCTTCGAGTTTGTATGAGCAGTGGAGGAGAACCGAAAGCGGCAATGACCCTGTAATCATCTTGCCACCAGTATAATCAGATCTTCATCAAGCCTTACAACTTACTATGCAGTATCATCTGCAAGACAATAAGTTGTCTTTTTAGTTGGCGTCGAGAATAATGTAATCCTCAGCTAATGAGAGGTTAACATGTATAGGTCTTCTCTTAAATCCTCAGCCAGGTTTTGTTGTTCACTTTTTAATAGGTTTGTAGTCTCCTTTGTTCATCATTAATGAGACTTGCATCATATTCATTCTTCTTTGTTTAACAGTCATATGATGACACTGCGGGATGATGTGGGCGTTGCTTTAGTATGCTTGTCGTGAATTGAGAATAACGAAGATATCCTCCCGTTAGTGTAAAAGATCTTCTTCGGTAGGACATGCTTTGTTTTTAAGACATTGTCGTCCTGGTGAAAGTTCTTGCCGCAGTCAAATATTATCCCCTTTATTTTTGTTTTAAATTTTCTCTTTCAGCCACAGGGGAAAGGTTTTATGCAAATTTATAAACAAAGTCCTCGTATATGTTTGGCATAAATATGAGAAAACAGTTTATGGTGGTGCTCCTTGTCCTGTTTTTTTAAGGGTGTGGATGTATATGTTTTAGCATTCTGATTAAGGTCAGAAAAGCCTTTTTGATCAATAAATCAATGAATAAAATATAAATAAATGATGGCCCATTTGTTCGGAGCAGATTTGGAAGGCAGAAGGAAGCTTCGATGAAGCTGTCCAAGGCTGTGATGGTACCATACGGCTTCCATTCAATTCCATGTTCCTCAGCATCACAATATTGGTAATTAATGCCATCTTTTAATTTGCGGCATTAAGTCAATTAGATTCCCTTTTTTTAAGGGGAAAAAACTAAACATATATTTATTCTATTTTCAACATTCATGCATACCAACGTTCTTCAATATTATTCATTTATGGAAATGGAAATGTATATTTTATTTCTGTTAAAAAAGTTTACATAAATTTTGAAAAGAGAAATTATGTGGATTACTCACAGGCCGGCCCCGTGATTCACCCGTTAAAGTCTGAATGGGCTAGTTGATGGGCTTTAGCTAACGTGAAACTCGGCCCGTTACAAACCCACATATGTTTTAGACCCTCATTTTAGCAACACCGTATTCTTTTTTGGGCCTGATATTATTGGTTGTTTTTCAATTTTACCTCTATTCCAAAAATGTTGAGAAAAAATATACTCCTCTGGTTCTTAATATAAGACCCATTTAACTAATTTGATTTGATTAAGGAAGTTAGGTAAATTAGTTAATTATAAAAAAAGTGATGCATTTTTTCCAAAACACCATAATCATCTTTCTTAATACCCCCTCTTCCTCTTCTACTTGATTATGGTTAAGGAAGTATCCATAGGGGTAATTTAGAAAAAATTAATAAATATGAGAAATGAGTCTTATATTTAGGACCAAAACCAACTCAAGAATTAAGTCCTATATTAAGGACCGGAGGAGTATTATAATATCCATTTATCTCCTGGCCACAGAGTGAAGGCCGAAATATCTTGGCCTAGCAAACCATGATCACGTTCCAAGCATGAAGACGTGGGGAAATTTAGGAACTCCTTAAAAACAAAGTATTTTAACATAAGTCAAGAAAAAACTATTTTCAAATACTTAATTTAAATATCATAAAATCATTTCTAAAATACTAACCCAAACACCCCGATGTCAGACGATTAACGATGAATGTAAAAATGTGCTATGATAAAATGAGAAAGATTTGTCTCACAACATGATGCGATGAATTAATAATGAGGTCAAAAGCCCCATAACCTATTAGCATTGACGCTTCTTTATGAATGAGAAGTTGCGGATTCAATCCTGCTTACAACTTCCGGCTACTTCTCTTTAATTTGAAAGAAAGGAAAAAAAGAATTGACAATGAGAATATGATTAAAGACATTTCAAATAACTTTCTACACTAATTGGCTGAGGCAATAATGCAGAAAGTTATGAATTTTAAACAAAATAAATAACTTAATTAAGTATCCACACTAATTATTTTATGAAAATGCTATGGATCACATTTGCTATATCATCTCTGTGACAAGTGGTGCAAAAAAGTCGCTATAAAAGTGATATTTTACGATAATGATAGGGATTATATATAGATGACCCGTATAAATGTTCCCAGGAACTAAGTCTCATTTATATGGGCTAGTGTGTTTCCTGCCAAACGTTAATGCTTTGTCAATTTTGCCACTTGAAAACGTCGGAGACATTAATTATTAAACGACCATATGGGCTAATCCATTTCCAACTTATTGACTTTGGGCCTGCGTTCTATTACATTGAGTTTAATGCAATTGGGCTGAGCCCATCCTTTTTTTAACCAAAAAAACGAATAAAAAGAAGAAGCATTGCCCCCACCAATTTTTTTAATGACAATTAGATTTCTGACAAAAATTTTTGAGAAATGAACTTAAAATATCAACTTAAACAATTATAAAAATAAATATCAGTTATAAAATAAAATTTATGTGTTAAAGTTAAATATTTATCCATAAAATTCCTAAATTTGCAAATATTTGAATTGATAATTAACTACTGCATAGTGGTCATGCCCAGGTTAGCAATTTCAGCCGACTTTCATATAATAGGTCAAAAATATAATTCATTTTTTAAATTTTCTAAATAGGTAATACAGAAAGCAGTTGGTCTCTCGCTTGGTAACAAGGATGCTTTTCCTTATGTAACTATAGAAAAAAAAAAAGGAAAAACTAAATGCGTATGTATTTTAGATTCAGTCCAATAAAACTCATAAGTATTGCCCCCCACCAATTTGTTTCTCTGTCTGTTGTTAAAAATTTAATGACAATTAGATTCCCGACCAGTTTTTTCGAAGAATGAATTCAAACAATCGCGACCAAAAAAAAAAAAATCAGTTATGAATTGAGACTTACATTTAAAACCTAAATACTTATTTATAATTAAAACTCCTAAATTTGTAATTACAAATTTAGAAGTTTTAATTTGGGTGATAAGCCACATGCAGCAAGTCGATGATAAGTTGATAACCCTTAAACATAATAGGCGATCCTTAACATTAATGGCTTTGCAAACCACTAATATAGACAGTTTTCTCATATAATACCTCCAATCAAAAAAATAAGAGTTGATTAATTAATTAAAATGTTATGCTTTTTGTGGAATATATAATTCTTTTTTGAAAATTGGCTAAATCATTAAATTTAAATTGTCTAAATCACTAAATGGAAATTTTCTTAGATACTACTAATTAATTTTTTATATTAAAAAAATTATGAAAGAGAAATTGGAGACGGCATTAAGGACAAACCAACAGGGAGGCGTTTAAGTCAGCTCATTAGAGACGAATGTGAAAATTGATTGTGCATTGATATATATTGAGTTAAGGGAAAATGATATATAAAGAAGTTTGAAAATGTGAAATGCCAATTTGAAAAGTTAAAGAAATGTAATGATAGATAAAGAAGTCCTTTCCAAATTGCATTTTTAAAATTCAGTAAAATGACAAAAATGCCTTTTGTTTTTTGTTTTTAAAACAAAAAACCTCAACCCCTCACCGGTGGCTAGCGGCCGACAACCACCGCTGGTGACTAGCTGCCGCCGGCTGACAGCTGCCATCAAGCACTAGCGCTGGCCACCAGTGTGGTGGCTGCCGATGAATTTTTTGTCACGGTAATTTTTTTTTTTTGCATGGGAGAATATTGGTTCAAAAAGGCGGAGGTAGGATTTGATCTCACCACCCCTTGGCTATTTGGGCCAACAAAAGGGAAGATGACAATTGGCCATCAAAGACTTCTTAACCTTATAATACAAACAAAAATATAAGTTGACTCTTTTACTGTGACTTCAGCCCGTAACAACAATTTACCTGAGGATGACAAGTCTTGATTGAGAAATAACAAGTTTAAATTTGATATTAACAAAACAACTTTTCCTTATACATAACAAGTAGCAACATGTACATTATTAATTAAAAATGACCATAATTTATTTGAAAATGACACGTCTTTACTGGAAAATGACAAGTCTAAACTTGAGATTAACAATGTGTCTTTTCCTGATATATAACAAGATATAACATATACATTAATTAAAAATGATCATAATTTATTTGAAAATGACACGTCTTTAGTAGAAAATAACAACAATCTATTTGGAAATGTACATATTATTTCTTGTTATGTATCAGGAAAAATTACTTTATTAATATCAAGTTTAGCCTTATGAGATCAAATCCCACTCCTGCCACTTTGAACCAATATTCTCCATGCAAAAAAAAATTACTATGACAACAAATTTCACCTGCAGCAGGTTTTTTTATTAAAAAAAACAAAGAACATTTTTGTTATTTTAACTGAATTTCAAAATTTCAATTTGAGAAGGACTTCCTTCTCTGTCATTATATTTTCTTAGTTTCCCAAATTGACATTTCATATTTTCAAGCTTTTTTACGTGTCATTTTTCCTTGAATTAATTAAAATATTTTTGACTATTTACACTACAAAAGGAGTCTTATATTTAGAATCGAAGGAGTATCATTCAACAAAAAAGAAACGAAAAGAGAAATTTCTGAAACGTCTAATCAGGCTACATGTGCCCAAAAAATTTTAAAATTTGATAAAATTACTTTAATGCCTTTGTCGTTAGAAGCAAAAATAGAGGAGGATTTTCTATCATTCAGCAAAAACGATTGGAAACGTGCGAATTGCGAATTGAAAAAAGAGAGTTGTTGATTTTGAATTTAAACTTGTTAAGAGCGTAATATAACTTGATAATTTTTACGGTTTCACAATCCTAAATATAAAAACTAGTTAACTAATTTAAATATATTAAAAAAGTTTATTAAATTAATTATGTATAATATATTAAGAACGGGAAGTAGTATTATAATAAAGTTTTAAAGTTGTATTATGAGTCAATATTTCGGCGCGCACGCGCGCGCATATATATATATATATTGTGAGTCAATACTAAGGCTCCAACAAGTAAATGTCAATCACAAGATGACAATGCAAGCTTCCACCTTAATCATTATTTTTAGTGTTAACCCACCATTATACCGTGAATGAATGACGCCAAAGCCCTCTAACCATTCATTATATGCTCATTGAAATATTCCTCTTGTTAGTGCCATTCCAGAGCTAAAATATACGGACACGCATGTATGTGTGGGTGTATATTTCAGAGAAGATCAGAACCACCTTACAATTTGCAGGACATGAAAGTTTTCTTTCCTAGACACACACACGGTTGGAAAGCAATGTGTTTATTGACTGGGGAATAAGAACGAATCAAGACTCTGTAAGAATGAGGCTTTTCCCTTTTCTGAGTATGTCCAATCAAAAGATTTTATGCCATCAAACTGTCATTTTCTAAGGGGCAACATTGGAAACTGCAACCACATCTTAATTTCTGCATTTGCGTGATAATCTTTTAAACGACTTTCAGCCACAAGATGTCTTTTGAGCTTAGCTTTCATTCATTGTGGAATATATATCGTTTTTGCGCTTTCTGTGCACGCTTTGCAAAATTTGATTCTTTTATTCAGTTAGATAGGAGAGAGGACTTGATAAAAACAGTTCACATGGTGGAGTTCTTTAAGAGTGTTTCGTATTTCCCATTGTAGAGATATTTCTATATATTGAACAAAAAATAAAATTCCATGAGGTTCCTTCCACGTTTACACAAATTGGTTTTCGTACGAATATTAAATGCACTGGCTCCTACAGGTCAG
Source organism: Neltuma alba (assembly GCF_004799145.2). Classification (NCBI taxonomy): domain Eukaryota; kingdom Viridiplantae; phylum Streptophyta; class Magnoliopsida; order Fabales; family Fabaceae; genus Neltuma; species Neltuma alba. The sequence continues at coordinate 828,641 of NW_021637298.1, forward strand.
ATGGAGGGATAGATGCACGTCCTTTTCTTCTATAACCACAGCTTCTCCAATCTCTGTGCCTCCCCAGAAACAACATTCCGCCTACCACCGTCATGTCTACTTCATTCACGTAAGTATCTTCCAAGTTTCTTTAAACTGTTGATACTATTCATTTAATTTCCAAGTCAAATCAGTATGTCCCCTATTTATATCCTGCCATTAGCACCACCACAGCAGAAAGTTATTCTAACTTCCCGTTCAGCACTTCACATCAAATGAGGCACCGTTTGGATGCACTTGCAAACCATGGTTTGGAAGCCCAAACCATGGTTTACACAAATGCTATCCAAACACTCCCCTCAAAAATCAAACCATGATTTTGGCTCCAAAACCATGGTTTTGGAAAAAGCAAAAATTTTTTGCTTTTGGAGAAAAAAGGAAGAGTGTGAGAGCCTATAGGATATGTATCTTGTTATTTTTTTTATAAACATATTTTTTTATAAACATATTTAATCTTATATTTTATAAATATATATACATATTAATTATTTATTAATTATATTATCTTATGTATTATTAATTATGTTAATAAAAAAATATTATTAACAATTTTATTCCTCTAAATTAAAATATATCATAAAATCTATTTTTTCTGTAATTATCATATTAACTTTTTTTTTAGTAATTTGTATATATAAAAAGTGCTTCTGATAACAACTATCCAAACATTCTCACTTCTCAAAATCACTTTTTCATAAAATCTATTCTTTTCAGAATCTATTCTTCCCAGAATCTTTCCAGAATTACTTTTTCAAACCACAGTTTGGTTTCATCTAAACACACACCCTGAGTCTCCAGTTCATATAAAACCTGCCGTTAACCACACCAGCTGGTTCTTTGCGCTATATATGAAACTTCTAAGTAGTTGAGGGCTGCGCAGCTCAAACCCTTGGCATCCTGCTCTTGCGTTTCTCTTTGCAGCGACAGTGGCGATTGTTCAGATGGACTTCCCCAGCTCATCACCTTTAGACGAACACCCTGCAAGCATATGGATTTGTATTATAGGCTTACTTTCCTATTCCCTTGCCTTTGGATATCATGAGTTTTGTAAGAGTCAGGCTGTTATTTCCTTGAACTGCTGTGTTAAGATAGCTTTTATCTCAGGAAGTTTGGCTTATACGGCACTGGTATCGGTGTTGGTTCGTCCTTCTCTCCAACCACTTGTCTTCCTTGTCTGGTTAATGTTGCTGCTCATATATTTTAACCACAAGAAAATCGCAGAAGTGATATGTGAATACATGGCTCCATGTTTCTATGACCTATGGAGGAGAATTCAAAGCAGAGCTTCGAGTTTGTATGAGCATTGGGGGAGAACCGAAAGGGGCAATGAGCCTGTAATCATCTTGCCACCAGTATAATCAGATCTTCAACAAGCCTTGCAACTTACTATGTGGTATCATTTCCAAGGCAATAAGTTGTATTTTTGGTAGGCGTTGAGAATAATGTAATCCTCTCCTAACGAGAGGTTAACATGTAGGTCTTCTCTTAAATCCTCGGCCAGGTTTTGTTGTTCACTTTTTAATAGGTTTGGAGTCTCCTTTATTCATCATTAATGAGATTTGCATCATCTTGATTCTTCTTTGTTTAACAGTCATATGATGACACTGTGGGATGATGTGGGTGTTGCTTTAATATGCTTGTCGTGAATTGAGAATAACGAGGACATGCTCTGTTTTTAAGACATTGTCGTCCTGGTGAAAGTTTTTGCCGCTGTCAAATATTATCCCTTTTATTTTTGTTTTAAATTTTCTCTTTCAGTAACAGGGGACAAATGTATAAACAAAAATCCTTGTATATGTTTCGCATAAATATTAGAAAACTGTTTATGATGGTGCTACTTGTCCTGTGTTTGGGGGTGTGGATGTATATGTTTTAGCATTCTGATTAGGATCAGAAAAGCCCTTTTGACCAATAAATCAAATGAATAAAATATAAATAAATAATGACCCATTTTTATGTAATTTGCGGTGAAATCATTCAAAGGCATATAAACTTGGGTGGATTTATAACAAAGATGTTACAAAGGAGATGTGAAAGCAAACAGTTTCTGAAAGCATCTCTGAATTGAAAGAGACCTATAAAATCAACTTAAATGTATTGCAACCAGTGATCATACGTCCCTATCACTTGGAGCTGATTTGAACGGCAAGTGAACGGCTGAGATTGTTCGGAGTAGATTTGGGAAGCACAAGAAGGAAGCTTCGATGAGGCTGTGATGGTACTATACGGCTTCCATGCAATTCCATGTCCCTCAGCATCACAATATTGGTAATTAATGCCATCTTTTAATTGGCGGCATTAAGTCAATTAGATTCCCCTTTTTCAGGGGAAAAAAACTAAACATATACTTATTCTATTTTCAACATTTATGCATACCAACTTTCTTCAATGTTATTCATTTATACAAATGTATATTTTATTTCTGTTAAAAAGTTTGCATAAATTTTGAAAAGAGAAATTATGTGGATTACTCACAGGCCAACCCTCTGAGTCGCCCAGTAAACTCGGAATGGGCTAGCTGATGGGCTCTAGCTAACATGAAACTCGGCCCGTTCCAAACCCACATATGATTTAGCCCCTCATTTTAGCAACGCCATATTCTATTTTGGGCCTGAAATACCATATCCACATGTCTAAACTTGTTCCATTTACGGATTAAATGGGGCACCTGCGAACTTAAACCCATCTACAATGGGCGCGTATCAATATCTCCATTGACATACCTCACCGGTCTTTATTATAAATTGTTTCTGAAAAAAAATTGTAGTCACAAATATAAGCTAGTTATTAATGGCTGTTTTCCAATTTTACCTCTGTTAAAAAAAATTGAGAAAAAATACATTATAATATCCATTTATCTCCTGTCCACAAAATGAAGGCCAAGATATCCTGGCCTAGCAAACCACGTTCACGTTCCAAGCATGACGACAGTGGGGAAATTTAGGATTTCCTCAAGAACACTTTAAAAATTATTTTAACGCAAGTCAAGATAAAACTCTTTTCACATACTCAACTTAAATATAGTAAAATTGTTTCCAAAAAGCTAATTCAAACACCCCGATATCAAAAGATAAAGATAAAAATAAAAATGCACAATGATAAGATGAGAGAGATTCATCTCACGACATGAGGAAATCAGAGAGAAAGGATGGAGAAGAAGAATTTTAATGAGCTCGATTTAAAAAAATTAGCAAAGTGCAGTTATAATAGTCTAATAAATAAAAAATGTCAGATAAAAGTGTAAACAAGATTAGTAAAAACTTTCAACTCTACTTCTCTAATCTTTAAATTGAACTCATTAAAAAATTTTCTTTCCTCCATCCCTCATACCAAACCAAACGGAACCCCAAAGTCATTTCAAATAACTTTCTACTCCCATTGGATGAGGCGCTAATGCAGAAAGTTATTAATTTTACACAAAATAAATAATTTAAATCAATATCCGCACTAATTATTTTATTTAACCGGTGCAAAAAACTCTCTATAAAAATAATAATAATGATGGTGATTATATATAGATTTCGGTCAAAAAAAATGATTATTTATAGATGACCCATGTAAATGTTACCAGGACGCAAGTCTCATTCGTATGGGCTCACGTTTTCCTCCCAAAAGTTAATGCGCTGTTAACTTTGCCATCTGTCGCAGATACTAATTATTAAACGCCATATGGGCTAATGCATTTCCAACCTACTGACTTTGGGCCTGTGTTCGATTACATTTCTTCCGTGAATTGAGCCCAATAAAAAGAATAAGCATTGCCCCCACTAATTTGTCCCTAAGTCTTTTTTTTTTTTTTAATTTTTAAGGAAAATCATATTGGAGGTACCTGTATTTTTTTAAAATTTTCAATTTGGTACCTAGGTATTTTTTGTTCTTAACTAAATCTTTAATTTTGCTCAATTAACATCATTAATCCTCATATAGAGACTAAAAATGCCAATAGAACAAAGTTATAAGAGCTAATGTTGCTAAAAAAAATAAAATTAAATGTTTAATTAAGAGGAAAAAACACATAGGTACCAAATTAAAAATTGAGAGAAAGTAGAGGTGGTATGTTATGGTTTTCCCTAATTTTTATGACAATTAGATTTCTGACAAATTTTTTTGAAAAATGAGCTTAAAATATCAATTTAAAAAATGATAAAAATAAATGTCAGTTAGAAAATCAAAGCTATATGTTAAACTTAAATATCTATTCATAAAGTTCCTAAATTTGTAAATATTTGAATTGATAATTAACCTCTGCATACTGATCATGCCCAAGTTAGCAATTTCAGCCAACTTTCATATAATAGGGTCACAAATATAATTCATTTTTAAACCTTTCTAAATCCATATTCGGGCCAAGTCCATCTCTACGTAATACAAAAAATAATGTCATTATCAAGCGGGACTTCGCAAGTCATTGGTCTCTTGCTTGGTAACAAAGATGCTTTTCCTTATGTAACTATAGGAAAAAAACCTAAATGCGCGTGTATTTAGATTCAGCCCGTTAAAAAGTATAAGTATTGTCCCCACCGATTTGTCTCTCCGTCTTTTTTAAAAAATGAATGACAATTAGATTCCTGACAATTTTTTTCGAAGAATGAATTCAAACAATTGCGAACCAAAAAAATATCAGTTATAAATTAAACTGATATTTTGAACCTAAATACTTATTTATAATTGAAACTTCTAAATTTGTAAGCGTTTAGATTCATGTTTACAAATTCAGAAGTTGTAATTTGGGTGATAAACCCCATGCAGCAATTCGATCATAACCCTTAAACTTAATATGCAACTCCTTAAAATTAACGGCTTTGCAAATCACTAATATTGATAGTTTTCTCATTTAATACCTCCAGTCTTGAGGTAAAAAATGAGGTTTGTGAAATGATCTTAGATTTTTTTTTTATGGTGATATTGATTTAACAGCCATCAATCTAAGTCATATCGTCTTAGTTCCTAAAGTTGACTAATCTGAATTTGTGACCCACTTTTGCCCTATTGGTCATGGTAACATTTCCTACAAAATCATTGCAAAAATCACGACCAAAAGGATGAAACATCTATGAGTAAGTATATTTCTCAACAACAAAGAGCCTTTATAAATGTTAGGCTTATTCAAGATAATGTTATTATTGCTCATGAAGCTTTTCAATATCTAAAAAGAAAAAAAAGTGTGTTAGACGTGATTTAGCTCTGAAAATTGATCTTAATAAAGCCTATGATAAAGTTAATTGGACTTTTCTCATGGAGGTCATGCTGAGAATGGGCTTTTGTAAAAAGTGGGTTAACTGGATCATGTCTTGCATTTTCTCTTTTGCTTTTGACCTTGTCAAATAAAAAAGTGGCAGAATTAAACCTCAAAGAGGTGTTATGCAAGGTGATCCCCTCTTCCCTTACCTCAAAGAGGTGTTATGCAAAGTGACAGAATTAGATATAATGATATTTTGTATTTGACTTAATTTTATTCATATTTACGTTTTTTATTAATAATTTCATTGGTTTGTTTTTAGTTTTTAATAAAAAATATGAAAAGCATGAAAAATAACTTTTTGTGTTCGTTAAACTGGCTGAAAGTCCACGGGTCGACCCTGAACCCATCAGCTTAAAGATCAGACCTTGTAAATTGGGGTATTTTTTAAATTTCGACCTTGTAGGGCCGATCTGTATTCCCACCTCTAGTTGAAGACCGGAGAGGATTAGGGAAAGGGAGAAAATGGCGGTGGGAGATGGAGGAAGGGAGAGGGTTTTTTGAGTTCTGAAATTTAATTTAAATATTATATAAAAATGATAAAAATATTTAACAGTGGGATGGGATCATGGGAATCCAACCTGGAAGCAAGGACAAGTAATTGACGAAGCACTTGAGCGACCAAACCAAAGTTATTACTTCGAGGCGGATAGCAAAAATAAAATATTATAATAAGATATATCTATATAAGAAATGAAAAAAATATATGGGGGGAGCCTATTTATTCTTCTAACCCGCCTGTTTTACATGTTTTTTGGACAGGTATAAATAGGTAAAAAAATTTCAGGTTGTGGGCAAGCATAGCGAGTTATGGGCTCTTTATTCAGCCCTACCTTTAATTACCAAAACTTAACTTTAAACTCATATATTTTACTTTTTAGAAAATAAATCTTTTCATAAACTTTATAAATTCCCAAAATGGTGATCCATAATTTTATACTGCCTTTGCATAATTTTCAAAATTATGCACTCATTTATTCCGTTGAAATTCCACTTGAAAATAGGTTTTTAATTTTCGCCAATACTCAAAAATAGATTTTTAAAACTAATAATTAATTTTTGAGGATTTTTCGTATTAATTAAATTAAATAGGCCTCAAATATACCTAAAAAACCTATTTTCTATTTTTTTTTTATAATTTTCGTGAATTTCTGAGCATTTTTTTTATATTTATAGTTTTGGCCGAACTTATTTACTGTTTCTGGCAAAATTTCGGAGCTTTCGTGTTTTGTGGTTGGTGATCACTTTTTGGGCCCCATTTGTGCATAAATAGACAAAATAGATTGCAAAGAGTCCACCATGACATGTTAAGTTCCATTACACGTGGCGCTTTCGCAATGATATGAGGAGGATTATTCCGAAAACTTTTAAACGATCTGTGTTACATTGGCATCCTCTAAATGCCACATGCTCGCCCAGCTTACTGTTACCACTTTAGTGTTAGATATCAAAAACGACTTAGTGTTGAACTTTATTGTTAAAGAGTGTTGAACTTTATTGTTAAAGATGTGGATATCGAAATCAAAACTTTATTGTCAAAATTACTTAACCCTTGATGATAGAAAATTTCCGCAAAACGTATCCTAAACTCATTCTCATCTCTCTCTGCTTGAAGGAAAAACCAGTGCGGCCACCAACATCGAATTCCGGCAAGCTCCTAGTCATGGCTACTAATTCACTCGCGTAAGCATTCAAAGTTTCTTTTCCATTTCATTACGATTCTTCATATTACTCATTTCATTGTGCGTCTCATCACTAGTCATGGTATAGTCAAATAATGAGTGATGCTCAGTCATATATATATGTGTGTGTGTGTGTGTGTGTGTGTGTGTGTGTGTGTGTGTGTCTCCTGTTTTTATATATATGGGTGTGTATCTCCTGTATGTGATTAGCACCACCGCCCAGCCCGGCCGCAAGGTGGTTTAAGCTCTGTTTCTTCTCCCCTGGTTTCCTCCAATGGTTCCTCATAAGAAACGACGGTGGAGGTGAAGGTTTGGGTGTGGCGGTGATGGGAGGACCGGCGGGATGATTCGGTGGTAATGGGCACGAAGCTCTAAAGGACTTTGGGGATGAGGGATGCAACCCATCAGTTGGACTTTTTGTGATGACCAGGGAAATTAAAGCCAAAATTTTGGTCATGCGAACTGAAATTTAACTTCGGCCATAAGCATGAATTCCCTGCAGCTAGAAGATGCTGAGCAGTAACATCGGAGAGAATTTGCAAATAAACAATATTGATTTAGGCCATAAGCATGTTAACTAGATACATTAAAGGCAGTACTTTAACTAACTAGTAATATATTTCATCCATAATTTAATTCTCTCTATGACACGTTTGTTTATGCATTTTTTATTATATCATTTGCAATATATATATTGAATGATATATGCTTTTATCTATATATATATATTTTAAAATTGTCCATGAGACATCATTATAAAGATTCTGGTACGAGTGTAAAGGTGCAAATTTACCTTGACCTTATTTCCCATGTACACTTAATACCTGGATCTTTTTTTCCTCATGCAATTTTACTTGTGATATTTTTTTTAATGTAATTTTACCTCTAATGTTTGGATACAATTTTACCTCGGAATAAATTGCACAAAAAAAATTATAGGTAAAATTGCACTAATAAAAATATAGGAGTACTGATTGGACCTGAAAAATAAAATCAAGGATAAATTTACAGCTTTACTCTTAAATATAAAGATAACAATATCATAAGATGATAAGAATGTTACGCGCGCGCACCTCATCAGGGCTTGATTTATTATTGCTGTTTGAGTTTCTTGATGTCTTCATTATTGATGTATTTGGCGTCTGTACTCAAGTAGTTACCGGAATAATTATTTTATTTGATGATGCCATTATGACAGTTCTAATTAGTTCGTTTGATGTTGGTGCAGATCAACTGCTTGGCATTCTATATTTGAGCTTCTAATTTCAGAGACAAGAGAGATTGTTCAAACACATTTTCTCAGTTCATCTCCTTTAGAAGAGCATCCTTTAAGCATATGGACTTTTATTACATGCTTACTTCTCTATTGCTTAGCATATGGATACCATATCAAATGTCATGTTTACACCCCTAGCGCTACTTCTTCCTTAGACCGCTCTTTGAAGGTAGCTTTTCTCGCAGGAAGTTTGGCTTATACTGCACTGATATCAATGGTGGTTTCTCGCTCTCTCCAACCACTTGTCTGCATCGCCTGGTTAATGGTGCTCTTGATATACTTTAAGTGGGAGAAAATAGCAGAAATAATCAGTGGAAATATAGGTTTATATTTCTATGAACAATGGAGGAGAGCCGCAAGAGGCAATGTTCCAGCAATCAGGAGGCCACCAGTTTAGATTTTCACCAAGCCTTAAAAGTCAGCACGGTGTGTTATTTTTATAATGAAGTTGCAAGACTCTGAGTTGTGTTTTTGCTACACATTATTATATTTGTTGACATTATTTATTAATTACAAATATGCGTCTTTCATGAATTGAGAATAGTCAGAACATCTCCTGTATGACATGCTCTGCTTTTTAATTGCCATTATCAACGCAGCTTTTGGATTGTTAAATATTTAGAAGCATCCGGTATGACATGTGAACATTCCCCCCGTTAAGCTCTCTCTTGAAAGTTATCTGCAGTAAAATAAAAAAACGAGGCTACTGTACGTACAGTGTAGATTACAAAAACCAGTAAACAAATAAAAAACAGAGCACACGAAAACCTTCACCGGACCATCAGCGTTGAATACCGGTCACGTAAGGTCAGACGGCTCCGGCGAGTGAATCCTTCTTAACCTAACCTAACCCCTTTCTCCCTTTCCTTCAATTGCATTCTCAGTCCCTACGTGTGTTCATCTTCAACCTGTGCGTGAATTTTTTGAGCTTCCGTTTTTTTTTTTTTTTCAAAATCACAAGTCCAGGTCATTCTCATTAGCTTTCTCAGAAATTTTGCCATGTCACCTGTCGGGTGTTAGTGCTACATAAGCAAACTTAACACCGTTAGCCTCCACCGGAAGTCTTTTAACTACAGGGAGCAATAGTTGTAGACGGATTAAACTTCGGATATAAAAAATGATAGTAACCCTATTTTTTCATATTAATTATTTTCTACTTTTTAGAGAAAATGTTTCTTTTAATTTCTTTTTGCTTTTCATTGTAAAAAATTATTCACTTTTAATGCTTTTGTGAGTGAAATTTTAGTGATATAATATGAGCATCAACCATTTGCCTTGGACACAACGTTTATGTAAAATTTTTTAATAATTGTAATTTCCTTTTTTTCCTACTTTAGGCATTTGGTTAGAAGCAATCCTTTTGTCACAAATTTTTTGAACAATTATAAGGCCTATGTTAGTCTGTTTCAATTATTTATTGAATCTATAAAATTTGATGTGAACTGTTGGTACTATTCATTTGAGGATCCACTGGCAGCTAGAAATATTAACGACAATCCTGATAAAAAGAAAGAAATAGTAATAATGGTAATTAAGTAATTATATATGGACTGTTACTAAAAAGCATCGTTATCGGATGTCTTGTGGAGACAATTAGTATCTTCCAAATTCCTTTCGACTCGTTTATATGTATTTATATATATTATTCATTTAATTTCAAAATCAAATTAGTGTGTCTCCAGTTTAATTTATATCCTGCCATTAATTAGCACCAGCGCCAGAAAGTACTCTAACTTCCAGTTAGAGACCCTTTTTATATAGCATGACGTTCATCTGGGTCTTTAACACAAACCCTGGGTTTCCTTCTTTGGTCGTCGCCTTCAGTTCACGTCCTGTCATTATCAACGCCACCCAAAAAGAATATCTATATGTATTTATTATATACATGTACATATATATAGAGAGAGAAAGAGAGGAAACTTTTGGCTTTGGGGGTGGAGGTTTGGGTGTGGCGGTAGTGACGGGCTTGAGGCGGAGCAGTGGGGGATTTATAATAATTATTTTTTCATTAGTTATTCATTTAAAAATAAGGTTCTTTAATTAATAATTTCTCGTTTAAACAACTAAATTACACAATTTAAAATATTAGTCAAAGATAATAAATATGTACAAAAGAATACAATTTATTTTTCTAAAACACTACTATTTATGGAGATGGTGGGTGGAAGAGAAAATGAATGAAAAAAAGAAATAAGGGTGAAATATAATTAATTAGAAGTAAAAATAGAAAAATATATTAAATGGTCAAAGTGAAGCTTAGGAGAAAAAAGAAAAAATCGACCCCCTCAAGTATTGAAGCTTATATTCTGATCCGAAAAAAGTATAAAACAATCTGTGTGCGCGCTACATATTTCCATTAATTACGAGGAAGAAGAAATAGAAGTGGCCGCGAGATTAAGGGGGTGTTTGACAATATGAAAATCATGGTTTTAGAAGCACTTTTTCGTAAAACGAGACAAACTCCTCTATATATTTACTTCGTAAACATTAAAAACACTTCTGAAACTATGGTTTGGCTTCTATCCAAACACCTCATAGGAAGAATATGCTATGAATTGCGGTTCGCATCCAATCCCGTATGATGTGCACGTGGGACCCCGACGTTTTCTACACGACGTGTAAAGTCTGACTTATCTTTTTTATTATGGTGTGTTTGAATGAAACCAAATCATAGTTTAGAGAATAACTTCTGAAAAATAGGTTCTGGAAAAAATAGATTTTGTGAAGAATAGATTTTGTGAAAAAGTGATTCTGAGAAGTGAGAGTGTTTGGATAGTTGTTATCAGAAGCACTTTTTATATGTACAAATTATTAAAAAAAAAGTTAATATGATAATTACATAAAACATAGATTGTATGTTATATTTTAATTTGAAGAAATAAAATTGTTAATAACATATTTTTTACCAACATAATTAATAATACAAAAGATAATATAATTAATAAATAATTAATATGTGTATATTTATTTATAAGATATAAGATTAAATATGTTTATAAAAAATTAATTAAGGGGTGTTAAAGTCATACTATTGTTGAGATTTACTCTAATAGGCACAATCATACTCTTCAATTTAAACCATAAGTAGAATGGATTCACTTCTCCTGAAACTATAATTTTGGGTTTCAAAACCATAATTTTGACCCAAACCATAATTTTGGATAATTTTTACCTGTTTGGTTTTTTTTTTCCCAAACCATCATTTGACCTGCTATCCACGCAGGGCCTCAATCATCAAAGAATAAATGGTTTCGTGTGTATATGTAGAGAGACCCACTCGCACTGTCGCACACGTTACGAGCCAAACACCTTACGTTTCCTCCCTAACAAAAAGCTAAACAGGCTAATGGATTAATTCAAGAGTAGTGAGTGAACAAAATCAATTCAGAATAGTCTTAATTAAATAATATAATATAATTAAAAACATTTAAAAATCAATTTTAAAGGGTGCTAAGTATATTTAAAAAATTAAATCAAGGGTAAATTTGCATCCTTATTCTTCAATTTTTTACTTAATTTCAATTTTCAAACTTTTTAAATATTAGATAATATATTTAATATTTTCTCATTTATTTATTTATTATTATATTCCCTTCCTCTCTTGTTATGCGTGTTGCTTGTCACTTGTCAAGCCATCTTTCTTTTTCCTTTCCATTTTCACACGCTTCCTCCTCCTCTCTTTTTCAACTTTCCCCTTTCTCTTCGCTTTTCTCCTTCAAAATCAAAGAAAAACTTCTAGCAGAGAGCTTTGCGTTTTCATTTCTAAGATTTAAGTTGTTGTAAAAGCATCTTCTCCATCCAAGCACTTCATACTCCGTCACTGTATCCGCCTTCGCCTTACTTCTCACCCGCCAAAATCCGAGCGTGGAGTCCAATTCTGTTTCCTTCTTGGTCTCACTAAACCTCGTCTTGAATCTTGATATCGAACCTCTCTGCAATAATGAACTGCTTCGGTGGATGAAGACGAAGATGATCATATATAGGTCTTGAGCTGCCACAGTAAAGCTATATATGCAATTAGATCTTGATCCTGATCGACTAGGCTTCTCAAGCTAGTATACCATCATTACCAGCACTCCCAGCCAGAAAAAGCAGCAAGCTTTTTGCTTCAATTTGGGCAATAAGCACACTACATCAGTTAAAAGCATAATTCACATATTGTGTAGCATATTAACCTATCCATGATTTATTTAGGGGGTGTTTGGATAGAAACCAAACCATGGTTTCAGAAGTGTTTTAACGGATTACGAAGTAAATATGTGGAGGAGGTTATCTCGTTTTACGGAAAAGTGTTTCTGAAACCGCGGTTTTGAGAATACTAAACACACTTTTAATTCATATTAGTTCAATGGTCGGGTAGTTCAACCCCCTGGCACGCTATATTTGCCTGTCTGATTCCAGGGACAAGGGAGATTGTCCATATGCACTTTCCTAACAAGTCTCCTTTAAATGAACACCCTGCAAACGTTTGGGTTTTCATCATATGCTCACTTTTTATTGCCTTGCATCTGGATACCATGTCAAATGCCAAATTCATGGCGCAACTAATAATGCTGCTTCTTCTGACCAATCTATTAAGATAGCTTTTATCTCAGGAAGCTTGGCCTATACTGCTCTAATATCATCGTTGGTTTCGGGCTTTCTCCAACCACTCGCCTTCATTGTTTGTTCAATGTCGCTATTCAAATCGAACGCGAAACAGGGGTGAGAGGCTGTGCAAGTGGTAAACCAAGCGAAAGCGAAACATTTTCTTATTCCCTAAGTCTATTCGTGTGGGTGTGTGTGTATTTTGCTCAATTCGTTGTTGCTACAACAAGGTTATCCCGTTTGTGTGCAAAGATGCAGTTGGAGAATTATATTAAACAAAATGATATGAAGAAATTAGTTAGAAAAACCAAGTGACTCAAAATCTGGGGAAAAAATGATGACTTGACTTCCATAACATAAAAGTTGCTCAATTCTTTCTTTTTCTGAAAATCAACGATGGTGTCTTCATTTGTTTTTCCTTGTTCATTAACGGCAAACGAACAGAACGAGAGGGTTGTTGTCGATGCATAATTATGCGATCTGATCATTTGATCTCTTTATTGTATTTCCCATTTCCATAAACAATTGTTTCAATATTAACGTGCGATGCAATCAAATACAGAGCTTCCAACTCACCCAAAATGTTGTCTATGCCTTTTAAGAGGCACCATCAAAAGGTGTTTTCCCACAAAAATCAGTTTATAAATTTGCATAAACCTTTCCCTCACTGCCAGAAAGAGAAATTTTAAAGGAGGATAACGTGTCAATGTGTGACAAAAACTTTCACCATTACAATGTCTTAAAAACAGAGGATATTATACTGGAGATCTTTTCCACTAATGGGGACTGTATCTTTACAATCCTCAATTCATGGAACAATCATATTTGTAATTGATAAAATGTCAAACAAATGAAACTAATACAACAACATCATCGTATGACAAATATAATGCGCTGCATGTATGAATACAACCTATTGCCTGGTAACTAGTGATCGATATAAATACTACGCCTAAGTTGTTAAACTTGATGAAGATCTAAACTGGTGGCCGGCTGATTGCTGGGATATTGCCGCTTTCGGTTCTCCTCCAGTGCTCAAGCAAACTTGAAGCTCTGCTTCTAGTTCTCATCCACAGGTCACACAAATATGAAGCCATCTTTTCACCCATTTTTGCTATTTTCTTTTGCATAAAGTACTTGAATGGCAAAATTAGGCAGACAATGAAAGCAAATGGTTGGAGAGAGCGAGGAACCAACATTGATATGAGAGCAGTATAAGCTAAACTTCCTGAGATAAAAGCTATTTTCACAGAATGGTCCAAGGAAGTAGTATCAGTTGAGATGCTGGTAGTATCAGTTGCGGTGCAAATCTGAGATGTTATATTATACCCAACTGCAAAGCAATAGACTAGTGAGCTTATAATAAAAATCCATATGCTTGCAGCTGGGCATTCATCCAAAGGTGATGAATTGAGAAAGTGCATTTGGATAATAGTCGCTTTCGCTGAAATCAGAAACGCAAACAAGGCATGTCATTGGATTGAGCTGCACAATCATCAGGCTAATTAAAATTAGAAGTTTCATAATAACATAATGAACTGCAGACACGCTGGGTCCCACACACAAACTGTCCCCTGCTCCACCCCAAGCCCACCACCACAACCGCCGCGACGACGGGGGTGGCAATGACTGTATATGAACTGCATACACACTGGGTCCTACACCCAGACCACTTCCTGCTCTATCCCAAGCCCAGAACTACCACCTCCGCGATGAGGGTGGCGGCAATGACAGTATGTGAACTGGACTACTGGAGACGCAATACGATGACGGATGAGCACAAAGAAAGACAAACAAATAGGTGAAACACTAATTTGACCATGAACACAGAATCCAGAATTTCCTTTGCATGTAATCGACAGCTCCAAAAGGGGAATTTGATGAGGAATGCATGTATGCATATGAAAATGAAATGAATAATATATAAAGAGTTCGAAAGAAACTTGGAACACTTACAGGGTTGCAGTAGCAACCATGAGTTGAGATTGATGAAATCTGATGGTCGTTTCTCCAGGCCGAGAGTGGGACGAAGAAGCGTTAGTATCGGCGTATATAAAGGGGGCCGGACCAATCATTTTTTGCCTGGTGTTGCGGAAGTTGGTCCCGGCTCCCATTTTCGAGTGTTCAGTGCCAAGGCAAGACAGATTAATTGAGGCCATAAGCATATTATGACATCTTTTGTCAAGTATCATAATAAAAAGTATTAATTTAGGCCATAAGCATATTATGACATCTTTTGTCAAGTATCATAATAAAAAGTATTAATTTAGGCCATAAGCATATTATGACATACATTAAACGCATAATTTTAATTAATTAGACCATATTACCGTGCAGTATACATCATTCATAATTTAATTCTCAACATGAAATGTTTTGATTATGCATTTATATTACATGATTTGCAATGCATTTATATATATATATATATATATATATAAGTTCGTGGAAGTTTTAAATAAAAGATCTGTTGCATAATGGCAACTTGGGAATGAAGTATAGTTTGTGGCCAAATGTTGTTCCCGCTCCCCTGTCCGTGTATTAAGTGCCAACGCATGGAACTAATGTTAATTTTTTAAATTGAAAAATCTATTTTACTATTTCATATTTTTAAGTCTCTTGGTTTGTTAGCCATTTTTTCATAAAGAATCATCAGATTGGAAAGCGACACAGAATTTAATTTGCCCCCATAAATGCATGATTTGAAGTGAAAACGCAAAGCGGAGGGTCCCACGCCCGCCCGCCACCAAATTTAATTTTAATTTGTTCGACGTCGTTCTCGAATCCGCGTCCCATGATGAAATTGCAAAGAAGTTGCTGTTAGTGAAGAAATGAAAGGATGAAACTCAACAAAATGAAACCAAAAAGCGTCGCACCCTTCAACCCTCTCTCACTTTCTATTCTGAATTTTTAGATCCGTCCCAATTGTCGTTATTTCCAAATAAAATAATTGGGGTGAAAACCAAAACTTTTTGGATATTTAACACTTTCTATAATATCGATCCTTCATATTAAAAAAAAAAAACTTGATAATATTTATCATATGGAACTTCCTCATCAGAATTCTTTCACATGTAGCAATCACACACGAAGAATAAAATCATATCAAAAAGTTAAAGATCTATAGATTTTTGGGCAACCGATCAAATGATATTATTATAAATATTAGCTTACATCTACGTCATTTGAAAAGGACAAATAAAAAACATAAGACGACGAAAAAGAATGGAAACTTACACAAGGGCAAGAAATGGGTCGGAGCAAGAATATAGGCAGCTTTTCAATCTAGATCGTTGGATGATTTAGATATGATGAGTTTAGAGTACATATCACTGTAATAAATACTAAAACTCATTCCCCGGGATATTATTTTTGGAAAATTGGAGATAATAAATCTCTTATTAAGAAATTAATTAGCAAATGGTCTCTAAAAACTTTGGTCAACTCAACTTTCGTTATATGCATTTTTTTTTTTTGGTGTTTGATCAAAAGATTTTACTTCCCATAGCAAGTTATCTTTGCAAGTTAATCTCTTATATCTAAATAATATTTTGCATAAACATATTCCCTTTATGTGACTTATCTTCTTTTTTTTAAAAAAAAATTATCTTCTTTTGTGCATTTTATCAATTTAAGAAATATTTGCCAATTAAATTTCTAGCGAGACATTTATTTTAGTTTTTCCCACGACATTTAAACCTCGCTTCCCGAATAATATAATTCAACTCCTTTTTCCTCGAATCTTCATAGAATATAGAATTTGAAATTTCCAATATCTCGTGCATGCCGCATCATAAGCATATTTATTAAATACTTCTTCAAACTTCAGATACTTTATAAAAATTCTGGCCAAAAAATACATAATAAAAAGGATGATCCAAGTACTATATATGGATGGATTTATACTTTTCGCATAAAAACCCTCCGTCAGACCCATATAATTTTAAAGTTTTTCTATTTCCTAGTTCAAAATCATAAATTAATCATAAAGCATGAAAAATAATCAATAAACACATATGATATCCAAAATAATATGTTACAATTCTCAGAATCACAGTATACAGAGAGATGAGCGTGCCTATATTTATAGAAGGGGAATTATAGCAATAAATAAATATATAAATATTACAGCAGAGTAAATATAAATAAATATACGTATTTTATATGCAAATATATATACAACAATTTAAACCAAGACAAAAAAATTGTAATGAAATAAATTAAATAAATATAAACAAACTCAGTAAAAGAAAAAAAATATATAAACAGCATAAATTATATATATATAATTTATAAAAACAACAAAAATAATGAGTTAGTATCCGTAAACAAAAAAAATAATATTTTACAATAAAATGGTAAAATGATATAAATAGCAACCTAATAACAATATAATATAAAATGAAGAGACAAAAACAAAACAACATAAGAAAATCTGATAATAAAATTATATATAGGAGGGGAGAGCCTGTATTACTCCTCCAATCGCAGGTTCCAAATAACTAAATAAGGCCATAATGTGATCGATGCTGATTTATAATACTTTTTTTTTAATAGATATTTATTTACAATTAAGGTTATTTAATTAACGTAAAATGATTAATTATGAGATAAGAACTATTATTTATATAAATATCCATATCTTCTTTGATTTTGCAGAAAAAATAAACCGAAAAAGAAAATAAAAAAGGAAAGAAGAAAAAAAGAAATAATATAAAAAAGAGAGAATGAGTATAATTTGAAAAAGGTCGGGATTGTCAGGATGGGAAGTGAAATGAGGGAAATTAAAATCTTAATTCTCGGTTTTAAATTTAATATTTTGATAATTACTTTCCAAAGTGTAACATTTGAACTATTTTATTTTACTCCCTCGGGAAAAGCCTAGAGAGCCTAGACTAGTCAACTCAAGGGGACCAACATCAAATACTACTTTTATAAGATCTTATTTGTAATCTATAAATAAGGTTTTATAATTACGATCAGAAATAGTATATAAATTATAAAAGTCAAGACTCGAATTTGGAGCGTTCATTTCATGTAATTGACACCGTTCAACAAGTTATAAAATTCATGGACAAATACCATTTTTTTATAATTAATTAAC
Source organism: Neltuma alba (assembly GCF_004799145.2). Taxonomy (NCBI): domain Eukaryota; kingdom Viridiplantae; phylum Streptophyta; class Magnoliopsida; order Fabales; family Fabaceae; genus Neltuma; species Neltuma alba. Next base: position 846,568 of record NW_021637298.1, read on the forward strand.
TAATTTAATTTTTTAATATAATTAAATTAATTAAATAGGTTTTATATTAAAAATAAGTGAGTCGGTATTTTACAATAGCTATCGTGGTTATAAATGGATGATCTGTATAAATGTTACCTGGAAGTAATTCTCATTCATATGGGTTAATATGTATTTCCCCCGAGAAATAATGCTTGTTCTATGAAAACGTGGAAGACATTAATTATTAAAACTCCCTCACATATGAAAATTCTGCAGCCTACACGAGTCAAACATTGGGGAAAAAGTAGAGAAAAGTTTAGAAAAATCACGTGGAATTGTATCATTCATCATATCCACCCCCCCGGGGGGGAGGGAAACTACAAGCATGATTCCCTCGTGTCTCTGAAACCGGCTTGATGATGCATTTCGTCCGTACTGTGGATTGGCCCAACTGGACTTTGGGCCTATCCGCCTTTACATTTTCCTTGTTAATCGAGCCCAATAGAAAATAGTATTGTCCCAAGTAATTTGTCTCTACGTCTTGTTTTAAATTTAATTACAATTAGATTTCTTACAAACAAATTTTAAAAAATGAGCTGAAAATATCAATTTAAAGAATTATAAAAATAAATTTCATTTATAAACTAAGAGTTTCGTTTGCAACCTGAACACTTATTTATAATTAAAATTCCTAAATTTGCAAATATTTAAATTGATTATCAAAAGGTTTTTTTTGGTCAAAAATATAATTCATTTTTTAAATTTTATAAATCATCAAATTTAAATTGTTCAAATCATTAAATGAAATTTTTCTTAAATACTACTAACGATGTAAAAAATTACGAAGGAGAAACTAGAAAAGACATTAAGAATGATTCAACAGAGATGTAATTAGATTGGAAAAAATTTCAGACGCTGAGGACGCCTCCCCGTCGGCCCGTCCCTCCCAATGCATACCACTTTCTGGAACTTTCTATGTCAGGAAGTTTGACTGCCGGATATAAGGCAATAATTGTGTCCATAGACGTTGTTGGAAATCATGCACGCAGGCCGTATCTCTTTTCCGGAAGAGAATATATCCATTTGCCTTTCTCTTCACTTCCTTTTATTTACTATCTCTAATATTACATTAATATCCAATGGTTATGATTTAATATATTATTAAAAAAATTATTATAATATTAAATAATTAAATGTATAAATAACTTTAACCTATGTATAAATAAATACTATGATAATATTATAATCAGAAGGCACAATATAAAAAACAAAAAAAATTATAAAACATTTTAATAAAAATTTATAGACATGATGTATGCATATTAATTCCCAATTGTGTATCTATATTTGTTATTTAATTAATATTATAATAATATTGTTATAATATATTAAATCTTTACTCCAATAGTAAATAGAAAAAAAAAGAAGAAAAAATTAAATGGATACATTCTCCTCCCATCTCTTTCGAACTCTTTTTCATTGCCTACTCGTATTGTTTAGATACAAAAAGGATACATCCTGAAAACGTGAAACCTCTCGATTTCCCATCCCCCCACCAATCAGCTTCTTTATTCCCGCACTTGGTGCAACGACTCGTTTTGTAGTGGTCTATTGTCAACTACTAAAGTAAAAAAAATTATTAGTTTAGGCCATAGGCATATTATGAGATATGTTAAAGGCATAATTTTAATTAATTGGATCATACTGCATAGTGTACATCATTCGTAATTTAATTCTCAACATGAAATGCTTTGATTATGCATTTATATTACATGATTTGCAATACATATATACATATATTGAGTAATGTGTATATATAATAAAATTGTACATCAGACATTAAAATTATCATATTTGTCCTTTACATGAAGAAAACAATATATCAATTCAAATCTCTGAACAGACAAAAGAGTGTGGGATACTGTATCAAAAAAAAAAATAGTGTGGGATAAAAAAGTTGATATTTTGCCATATTGCGCCTGGGCCCCTTTTTCTGGTTTGTTGTTAGCGCCCATTAGGTTAATAACCCTATTTAAAGGTGGGTCAGTGTGGACTTTTACTTTGATAATAATAGAAGTATTATATCAACAAGTATTAGTCTAAGTAAAAAAAACTTGGCCACTTAAACATCATATCCTGAGTTTGATCTTTAGGACGGTGTGTATGGAATAAATATTGTTGGAAGAGATTCCCGATACAGTGCCTGATAGTACTCCGAGAGATTAATCTCTCACTATTCAGGTAGGAGGATACTCTGAGAGGGGAAAAAAAGAAGAAGTATTATTCAGCTGCGCATGTATTTGAGTGTCATTAGTGAGTTGAAAGAGAGACTCGTCTAAGCAATGATTGGCACACAAATGAATTAACAATGAGGTCAAAGTTCTCGTAGCGTAATGGCATTGACACTTCATTATAAATGGAAGATTCATTATTCAATCTTACTTGTAACTTCTAGCCGTTTCTTTTTTATTTAAAAAAAAGAGAGAATTAACAATGAGAGTTTGATTTTGAAGTCATTTCAAATAACTTTCTATACCGATTTGCTGAGGCACTAATGCAGAAAGTTATTAATTTTAAACAAATAAATAATTTAAATTAATATCTACACTAATTATGTTATTTAACCGATGTAGAAAGCGTTTTCAAACAATCAATTGGCGTAAAGAGTCAAAGTTCGTCGTATATCATATTTATGAAAATGCTCTGGATCACATTTTCTATATCATCTCTGTAACAAGTGGTGCAAAAAATTCTCTATAAAATGATATTTTACAATAATGATAGCGATTATATATAGATGAACTCCGTTTAAATGTTATCAGGAAGTAAGTCTCAATCATATGGGCTAATGTGTTTCCTACCAAAAGTTAATGCTTTGTTAATTTTGCCGCACGAAAATGTCAGAGATATTAATTACTAAAGGGTTAGTATAATTTTTAGTCCCTCAAATTTTAAATTATAAGTTTTAATTCTTCAAAAAATAAAATGGTCCAGATTTTTATTGAATTATAAGTATTACTATTTTAAGTGAAAAGAAATATGAGAGAACAAAATTTATAATTTGAAACTTGCCGGACCATTATTACATAAAGGAGCTTCCCAAACAAAATCTGTTTTGATCAATGCTTCCCATAATACGCCCAGTGAAGCCGCGCAAGTTTTCGTGTCATTTGCTGCATCTAATAAGAAATAATATCGTTATTAAATGGGGCTTTGGAAGTCAATTGTTCTCGTACATGTCATTATAAATCTAAGCATGAAAGGAAGCCAGACGCAAACATCTATATATCTTCTCTATATCTTCTCTTCTCTTTCGGCGGAGGAACAATCAGTGCGGCAGTCACCACCGTTGAACTCAAAAGTCATGGCTACTTCACTCACGTAAGTATGAATCAAAGCTTCTCTTCCATCTCAAAGACATACATTAAAGGCATAATTTTAATTAATTAGACCATATTATTGTGTAGTATACACTCTCAACATGAAACGCCTTGATTATGCATTTATATTACATGATTTGCAATGCATTTATATATATTGAGTATTGTGTATATATAATGAAATTGTACATCAGACATTAAAATTATTATATTTATCCTTTACATGAATAAAACAATATATCAATTCATAGTTTGATTGATGTTGGATGGTGTTGGATGGTGCAGATCATCATCAATCCCTTTGCATGCTATCCTTGCTTCTCTGATCCCAGAAACAAGAGAGATTGTTGACTATCTAGAAGAACTAATGGTTCGCGGAAGTTTTTAATAAATGATCTTTTGTATAATAACAACCGGAGAATGAAGTATAGTTTATGGCCAACACAACACATAATAATAAACATAGAAGATATTAACTATTCAAAAATTAATATCATTTTTAATTCTTAAAGTTTGATTTCATTTTAGTTTTATTTCTTGAAATTTAAAACTAGTGATTTTGTATCCTGAACTTTGATCCCGTCTTGGTCTGCTTAGAGATTTTTTATTCTTGAAATTTGAAATAGTATTTTTGAAAACCAAAACTACTACTAAATTAACCTATTATTAAACGAGCATATGAAAACCTGCAACTGACATGGCTCTAGAATAGGAAAAAACCCGGACAAAAGCTGAGAAAAATCACGTGGACTTGTGTCATTCCCGTGGACTCAAACTTGATGATCCATTTAGGCAGTAATGTAGAATTTTGGGCAATCTTATGGACTTTGAGCCTGTGTTGGTAACATTTCCCCTACCAATTTAGCCCAATAATATAAGTGAAAGCTGGAATGGCAGGCTTGAGAGTGAGCTGGGGGCTGATTTGGTATCAGGCCCGGAGTTGGAGGAACTTCAATGATAAACTGCCCATATCATTATAACCTATCTCTTTCCCATTGGCACCTTTTTTGGGGGTGGTCTTCATTCTTCCACCTTAAAATTGGCATCACGTGAGTTTCTCTCCAAGTGATTTTACTCTCGAATGAGTTATGTCGAAATAAAAAAAGATCTCACACACACACACACACACACACACACACACACACACACACACACTATGTGTACTCTATTATAATTTTCTCACTCCCTTCGTCCTTTTCACTTTCCTTTGTCCTTTTTTTTTTTTTGGTTACATACACCCATAGTATTTTGCAAGGTGTTATGTACACGCGCACATGTTCCGTTTACATATAAGCACCTACAAACAAATACTTACACACATAACTTTAATTACATACTTTTCACGTATTTTATAAATTACTCCTCCGGGTAAGTTGATTTTGATCCTAAGTATAAGACCTATTTATCATATTTATTAGTTTTTCTTAAACTATTCCTATTGATACTTCCTTAAGCATAATCAAGTAAAAGAGGGAGAGAGGGTATTAAGAAAGATAATTATGATATTTTAAGAAAAACGTGTCATATGTTTTATAATTAACTAATTTACCTAACTTCGTTAATCTAATTAAATTAGTTAAATAGGTTTTATATTAAGAACAAGAGTAGTATAATGAAAAGCTTTCTTCTAAAAATGTGCACTTCCAATGTGCAAGAGAACTAAGCCAAAGACTAGGAATTGGCATGACTAATGATCTGGGAAAATATTTGGGTGTTCCGTTACTGCACAACAGACTATCCAAACTAACTTTTCTTCCTCTAATTCAAAAGGTTCAAAAATGGCTCAGAGGATGGAAAGGGAACTTTCTTATGGTGGTAGGCAGAACAGTTTTGATTAAAGCAGTACTCTCAACCCTCCTTAGCTACCCGATGCAAACCATACTTCTACCAAAAGGTATCTTAAAAGAAATTGAAAAGATATGCCGAGATTTCTTTTGGAACCAAAGCCTAGAAGGGAGAAAGCTACATCTAATTGGATGGGACCAAATTAAATGTGGAAAAGAAAATGGCGGGCTCAGTATTAAGGATTTGTGCAACCAAAACATAGCTTTTGTAATGAAACTATGCTGTAGGATCCTCACAAAGCCAAATGCTCTATGGGTACAATGCCTTAAAGGTAAGTATGGTTGCGAAAATACTGGATATCCGATGGTTTGTAAGAAACAAGATGCCTCTAGAGTTTGGCAAAGTATAGGAAATGTGTGGAACAAATTCTACATGGGAGTGGCTCGTTCTATCAAAGAGGGAAGCACATGTAATGTTTGTTGGGACCTGTGGCTACCAATGGAAGAACCCCTTATTTACTTTGTGGACTGAAATATACATTTCCTTAATCCCTATGCTAAAGTTAGGGATTTTGCCCAGAGTGATGGAAGGTGGGACGTACAGAGATGGCAAATGTTCCTCCCTCAATGGATTATTGATATTATCCTCACAATAAAACCACCTAGAGGAGATCTTGAAGGCCCTTTCTGCTGGAGAAATGCTTCGGATGGCAATTTTAGCGCTCGAGCTGCCTATAAAATGATTTCTACACAAGCAGGACAGATTAGTATGGTTCCTTGGAAGAAAGTGTGGAGGTTGCCAGTCCTAGAGAAAGTGAAATTTTTTATATGGCAAGTTCTCCTTGAGAGACTCCCCACAAACCTTCTCAGAGCTAGTAGAGGGATCACAAACAATACCTAGTGTCCTTTTGAGTGTCAAAGAGAGGAAAACACCCTTCATATACTCCATGATGGTGAGGTTGCACAAGATGTGTGGATATGTTTTGTTAAACCTAACACTCATTCTAGTTTCTTTTCTTCTGATTTGCAAATATGGATTAACAGCAATATGACCCCCCATTTAGGAACCTCACGACTTACAAATAGGCCCTAGGTGAAAATTTTTTGCCTTATATGCTAGCTCTTATGGAAAAACCGATGTTGCAGTGTCATGGAGGGATGAAGATTGAAAGCAGAAGAGCTAATCCATAAAGGAATGTTTCATCTCATGGGGGACACCATGGTGGGGAAATACAAACACCAAGTCTTCAACTTCAATGATCAAGAGGAGACTGTTTGGAAAGCATCGCCACAGGGTTATTTAAGGCTGGACACCGATGCATTTGTCAACAATGAGCAGGAAGCAACAGGCGGATGTATAATCTAAGATTCACATGGACATTGGATACTTGGATACCAATGTAAGCCAGCATATGCATAAAGCATAACTGTTGAACTTCTCACTCTAATGCAAGGACTTTAATGCTGTCAACAATATGGGCTAGGGAGAGTAATAGCATATACATATTTTTTCATAATGGGACTTGCAACTCAACTATGATTAGCCCATAGGTGTTCCATTTTCATAATGGGACGTATACCATCTGATCATGAGGGATGGGGGCCAAAATCAGCCTTGAAGGGAAGAGATCAATGTAGTTTGTAGCATGATTTTTTCATAATGGGACTTGCAACTCAACTATGCACCTAAAGACACAATCAGATGTCCAGATCTAGTAGCAAAGAATGTGCATCGCATGGCCGATAACTTCACGATTAGGACGACCCCTGACCCAGGATGTGCAGACCTCCTGCGGGAGGAGGGTCCTATGATTAGCCCATAGGTATTCCTTTTTCCAAGCCCATGCTAGGCCCGCTTTATGTGAAAAAATAAAATAAAAAAAAAACATAACCTAGTACTAGTCTCTCCCGCATCTAATCACAAGCACTTCTGTCTTTTTCAAAACCAATGGGACCCACATAGGGGACGTGTGGTGTAAGTGGATTGGACCAAAAAAAAAAGTGGATTGGAAAATGGCCCACCCTTTGTGTTGTGGATTTACATTCCGTGCTCATCATCTTGATGAGCACGGAGTGCTCAGCACTCAAAACATGGACGTTTTGAGTGCTGAGCATGAGGGACCTTTTTTTTTTATTAAAAAAATATATGTATTAGAATTATTTTTAGTTAAAGTTTATCTAATACTCTTAAATATTTTTTTACACATATTTAATATTTTAAAATATTTTATCATATCCTGAAATATTTTCTGACAATGCATTTGAAAAAATATTTAAGAATCTAGTATTTTAAAGTATTTTGTGATCTATTTGGTACCTAAAATATTTTTTCATATATGTTCATTATTTTAAAATACTTTGTGACTGGGCTTACCTAAAAACATATTTCAGGATCTAGTATTCTAAAGTCTTTTATGATTTATCTAGTATCCTAAAATTTTAGTATTCTAAAATATTTTATGATACAATATTAGGAAATAGAAAATTTTTTAAAACATTAAATGCACATGAAAAAATATTTTAAGGTACTAAATAAATCATAAAATACTTTAAGATATTGAAAACATCTAAAAAAATATTTTTAAGTACTAGATAAATGTTAATCGAAAATAATTTTAATACATACTTCCTCTGATTCTTAATATAAGAGTTAATTTAACTAATTCAAGTATACTACAAAAATTAGTTAAATTAGTCATTTGTAATAAATAAGTGTTGTTTTCTCTAAAATGCCTCTCACTAATTATGTGTATTAACTAAAATCACCAATTGATTAAATTTTTAACACGTACAATTATTATAAGGACTATATTGAAAAGAATAAATATATATAAGAGATAAAGTAGATTAGAATGTTATATTTAAGACTAAATTAAATATCAATATAATTTTTATATTAATAATTTGAGATGGTATAAATTTTTTTGTAACAAAAAAGTAAAATAAATAAAAATAAAAATACTCAGCGCCCAAAACCCTGTGCGTTTTGGGTGCTGAGCACGGAATGCGAACGCACTATTTCTTTCTTTGGTGTATTTAATACATCTACAAGGATGAAAATGCAATTGAAGGAAAGGGGGAAAGAGGTTAGGTTAGGTTAAGAAGGATTCACTCGCCGGAGGTGTCTGACCTTATCGTGACTGGTAGTCAACGCTGATGGTCCGGTGAAGGTTTTCGTCTGCTCTGTTTTTTATTTGTTTACTGGTTTTTGTAACCTACACTATACGTACAGTAGCCTCGTTTTTGATATTACTACAGATAACTTTCAAGAGATAGCTTAGCGGGGGTAATGCTCACACGTCATACAGAGCATGTCATACAGGAGATGTTCTTGACTATTCTCAATTCATGAAAGAAGCATATTTGTAATTAATAAATAATGTCAACCAGAAGAAGAGGAAAAGGCAATTATAATAAAGCAACATCAAATTATCCCAAAATATCATCATATGACAAACATAATAATGTGCAACTTCGTGATATAGATGACACAGCATAATGACTATAAGACTTGCTGAAAATCTAAACTGATGGCCTCCTGATTGCTGGAACATTGCCTCTAAGGGCTCTCCTCCACCGTTCATACAAATGTAAGCCTATATTTCCACTGAGTATTTCTGCTATTTTCTCCCACTTAAAGTATATCAATAGCACCATTAACCAGGCGATGTAGACAAGTGGTTGGAGAGAGCGAGAGACCACCATTGATATCAGTGCAGTATAAGCCAAACTTCCTGAGATAAAAGCTACCTTCAAAGAGCGGTCTAAGGAAGAAGTAGCGCTTGGGGTGTAAAGATGACATTTGATATGGTATCCATATGCTAAGCAATAGAGAAGTAAGCCTGTAATAAAAATCCATATGCTTAAAGGATGCTCTTCCAAAGGGGATGAACTGAGAAAATATTGTGTTTGAACAATCTCTCTTGTCTCTGAAATTAGAAGGCCAAATATAGAATGCCAAGCGGTTGATCTGCACCAACATCAAACGAACTAATCTGAAGTGTCATAATGGCATCTTCAAATAAAAGATCGAGGTACTGAGTGCATATGAGAAATAACATCAACCGAACTAATCTTCATAATGATTCCATCAACTATAATGAATTGATATATTGTTTTATTCATGTAAAGATAAATATAATTTTAATGTCTGATGGACAATTTTAATATATATATTTATAGACACACATATATCAGTCAATATACATATTGCAAGGGATATAATATAAAAAAAATGCATAAACAAACATTTCATATAGAGAATTAAATTATGGATGAAATATATTACTCCTCCAGTCCTTAATATAGAACCCATTTATCTAATTTGATTATATTAAGGAAGTTAGGTAAGTTAGTTAATTATGAGATAAGTGACACATTTTTCCTAAAATACCATAATCATTTTTCTTAATACCATCTCTCCCTCTTCTATTTGATTATGGTTGAGGAAGTATCTATAGGGGTAATTTAGAGAAAATTGATAAACATGAGAAATGGATCTTATATTTAGGATCAAAACTAACTCCATAATTGGGTCTTATATTAAGGACCGGAGGAGTACTAGTTAGTTAGAGTACTGCCTTTAATGTATCTAGTTAACATGCTTCTGGCCTAAATTAATATTGTTAATTTACAAATTCTCTCCGATGTTACTGCTCAGCATCTTCTAGCTGCGGGAAATTCATGCTCATGGCCTAAATTAACATTTCAGTTCGCATATCTAAAATTCTTGCTTTAATTTCCCTGATCATCACAAAAAGTCCAACTGATGGGATTGCATCGATCCCTCATCCCCAGAGTCCTCTAGAGCTTCGTGTCCATTACCACCAAATCATCCCGCCGTTCCTCCCATAACCGCCACACCCAAACCTTCACCTCCACGGTCGTTTCTTATGAGGAACCATTGGAGGAAACCAGAGGACAAGAAACAGAGCTTAAACCACCTTGCGGCCGGGCGGGGCGGTGGTGCTAATCACATACAGGAGATATATGCGCACACACACACACATATGAACTGAACACTCATTTTTTGACTACACCATGACTAGTGATGAGACACACAACGAAATCAGTAATATAAAGAATCGTAATGAAATGGAAAAGAAACTTTGAATGCTTACGCCAGTGTAGTAGCAGCCATGACTACGAGCTTGCCGGAATTCGATGTTGGTGGCCGCACTGCTTGTTCCTTCAGGCAGAGAGAGTTTAGAATGAGTGAAGGAAATGTTTTGCGGACATTTATACCATTAAGGTTTAAGGTGCGGGATTTGATCTTCATTTGAGTTTCGTGTGAATTTCTGACGTCATGCAAACCCAACAACGGAATGTGGATCCAGCAACGCGTTCGCATTCCACAAATAGTAATAATAATAATGGTAATTAACGAACCTCTCAGGGCTCCTCGAGGCTCGAGCCTCATGAGGACCAGTGAGCTATAGTGATATAATGCAAGGGAAAAAAGACAAAAAGACGGATAAATATTATCGGAATATTTGCACAACACCATTGGTTTCTTTTCATCGAACAGCATCATTACCGGATGTCCTTGTAGAGGCGGATCCACATTCCGTGCTCATCATCTTGATGAGCACGGAGTGCTCAGCACTCAAAACGTGGACGTTTTGAGTGCTGAGCATGAGAGACCTTTTTTTTTTATTAAAAAAATATATGTATTAGAATTATTTTTAGTTAAAGTTTATCTAATACTCTTAAATGTTTTTTTACACATATTCAATATTTTAAAATATTTTATCATATCCTGAAATATTTTTTCATATTTATTTAGTGTTCTAAAATATTTTCTGACAATGCATTTGAAAAAATATTTAAGAATCTAGTATTTTAAAGTATTTTGTGATCTATTTGGTACCTAAAATATTTTTTCATATATGTTCATTATTTTAAAATACTTTGTGACTGGGCTTACCTAAAAACATATTTCAGGATCTAGTATTCTAAAGTCTTTTATGATTTATCTAGTATCCTAAAATTTTAGTATTCTAAAATATTTTATGATACAATATTAGGAAATAGAAAATTTTTTAAAACATTAAATGCACATGAAAAAATATTTTAAGGTACTAAATAAATCATAAAATACTTTAAGATATTGAAAACATCTAAAAAAATATTTTTAAGTACTAGATAAATGTTAACCGAAAATAATTTTAATACATACTTCCTCTGATTCTTAATATAAGAGTTAATTTAACTAATTCAAGTATACTACAAAAATTAGTTAAATTAGTCATTTGTAATAAATAAGTGTTGTTTTCTCTAAAATGCCTCTCACTAATTATGTGTATTAACTAAAATTACCAATTGATTAAATTTTTAACACATACAATTATTATAAGGACTATATTGAAAAAAATAAATATATATAAGAGATAAAGTAGATTAGAATATTATATTTAAGACTAAATTAAATATCAATATAATTTTTATATTAATAATTTGAGATGGTATAAATTTTTTTGTAACAAAAAAGTAAAATAAAAAAAAATAAAATGCTCAGCACCCAAAACGCTGAGCACTCCGTGCTCATCAGCCAATGCGAACGCCCTTGTAGAGACAATTAATATCTTCCAAGTCCTTTTCGACTCTTTTATATGTATTTATATATATATTATTCAATTAATTTTAAAGTCAAATTAGTGTGTCTCCAGTTTTAATTTATATCCCGCCATTAATTAGCACCAGAACCAGGAAGTACTCCAACTTCCCATTAGGATCTTATTATATCGTGTGACATTCATTTGGGTCTTCAACACAAAATCTGGGTTTCCTCCTTCTGTCGTCGCCTTCAGTTCACGTCCTGTCATTACCAACGCCACCCCACAAGAATATCTATATCTATACGTATGCATATATACAGAGAGAAAGAGAGGAAACTTTGGACTTTAAGCTTAGCTTTGTACTCCCTCCCCTCCTATATATAAGCTTTAAATTTGGAGAGATATATGTTTTATTTTATAAGCTTTAATTATTTATTTTCTCTTATTTGTCATACTCTCTCTTATCATGTTTCCCCACATATTCTTTTTCACTCTTTTTCTTATTTATTATAAGGGCACATTTAAAAATAAAAATATATTTTTTTAGACTTATTTATTACTTTTAACTAATTTGAATTAATTGTTTGTTATCCGTAAATTAATTATTTAAAATTTATATATACCTGCAGGAAACAATCGCTCCCCTCCTCATCTTGACAAACCTCCAAGCCACTATCCATTGATTAAGTCTTCATCCACCTGCTCCAGCCTTAATATGTATCTCTTGTCTAGTGTGCCCACAATTTCCTATTTTTCTTCACTCCACAAATTGCTTATAATTATTACCTCCGATTCTTAACATAAGAGATATTTAACTAATTTGAGTATATTAAAACAATTAGTTAAGTTAGTTATTTGTAATAAATAGGTGTTATCCTTGCTAATTATGTGTATTAGCTAGAACTACTATTTGATGAAATTTTTAACATGTGCAACTTCTACAACGACTATCTTAAAAAAAAATAAATAAGTATGAGAGACAAAGTGAATTAGAATATTATATTTATGACCAAATTAAATGTCAAATTAGTTCTTATATTAAAAATCAGAGATAATATAGTTCTCATTGCATCATAAGACTTTGTTCATTACTGAGGAAGAATTTCTAATTAAACATGCATGTATGGATACTCCCCCAATACTTAATGTAAAATCTAATTAATGAACTTGAGTAGATTAAGGATGTTAATTAAATTAGTTAATATGATATAATTTTTCTAAAACACTCTAATCATCTTCTTTAGTTTCTTCTTCCTCTCTCCTACTTGATTAATGTTAAGGGAATATCAATAAGATTAATTTGTGAAAAAAATTGATAAACGTTTAAAACAAATCTTATATATAAGACTAATATCAATTATTAAATTAAGTCATATGTTAAAAATCAGAAGAGTAATATGTTCATGAAGCTCAGATTGCTATTGAACGACGTTCAGGAAGCACAGATTGCTTCTGGTTTACATTTTATCCTTTTCTTTTTTCTTTTTTCCTTTTTAGTGGTTTGTTTCATTATTTAGGTATGGTTTACATTTGATAGAAGGCTCTTGTTTACTTCTATTATAGATGCTGTACTTAGATTTTCTTTTTAATGAATTTTCTCGTTGGCAAAAAAAAAAAACATGATAATGTTTACTTCTATTTAACTTAATCTGGGAATAATTTTAATTTATATGGTCCTTTCCCATTCCAACCGAATTTAAAGAGTTTTGGGATAAATTATTTTGCCCAAAAATTTTGGAAAAGAATCAATTACATATTATTTTATTTTTTCCAAATTTAGTATAATTAATTTTTGGAGAACTTTCTTGGCAACTTTGAGATATATAAATTAAAGGGACCATTGGGGGAAAAAATATATATAGATATAAAATATTCCAGCCGGATCTTTTTAACTACAAGAAACAAATAACTATTCCTTATATTTAATCTAAAAAAGACTATATTTGATGACGTTGTAAGAAATATGATGTTCATTTATAATAATTATTTTTTCCGCTAGTTATTCATTTGAAAATAAGGTTCTGTAATTAATACTTTCTTGTTTAAACAACTAAACTACGCAATTTAAAATATTAGTTAAAGACAATAAATATGTATAAAATAATACAATTTATTTTTCTAAAACACTGTTATTTATAGAGATGGTGGGTGGAGGAGAAAATGAATTGAAAAAAGAGATAAGAGAGAAATATAATTAATTAAAATTAAAAATAGAAAAATGTATTAAATGGTCAAATTGAAGCTTAGAAAAAAAAAAAGTAGACCCCCTCAAAGATTAAAGCTTATATTCCGATCTGAAAAAAGTATAAAACAATATGTGTATGTATACTATTTGTGATTCTAGTTTTAAGATCTCATTTGTAGATTATAAATGAAATTTTATAACTACGACGTGAGGTAATTAATGAAAAATGTTTTCATTAATTACGAGGAAGAAGAAATAGAAGCAGCCGTGGGATAAGAGGAAGAATATGCTATAAATTAATCTTGAGTCAAGAGGACAACAACCAGACCGTTGGGGGTAAATCACGGATCAAGTGTGGTGAAAGTCAGGAACCTTCAACACCAAATTGTGGTTAGCTTCCAATCTCGTCAGATGCATGCATGGGACCCCAAAGAATAAGTGATTTCTGGCCCCCAAAAAAAAAAAAGAATAAAGGGGTTTTTGCGCTGCGCCTTGGTTCCCTGTAAGTATCTCCATAAGATCGTTTCATCTTACAAGGGAATTTCCCATTTCATTCGACCAGCAGAAAGCGACAGTGGCGGGCTTGAGGCGGAGCAGTGGGGAACGCCGGAATGGCATGTTGGGGGACCTAGTCGGAGAACTTTTGGTGATCGACCGCGTGAAAAGTGAAAACCTAATTGCCACGCAAGGGCGCTTACGATTTTTTGTTTTCGCTTACCCAAAACAAGGTTTACACACGAAATTCCATAAGAAGCATTTCCCATTCATTTTGCCATTTATACGTGCAAGAAACAATTAAAAAAATTTTAAAAAGATTTTAAAAATTAAAAAATTTCATACAGATCCGTTCACAAAAATTGTTGTAATTTTCTTATCAATGATTGTTAAAATCAATAATGCTATGTTGCAATGGATTCTTATTTGCAATCTTTTTATTTTCAAAATTTTTTTTTGTTGTGATTTTCCCTTTAGAGTCTATTTGGTTTGGAGGGTAGGGGAAGGAGGGTTTTATCCTCACCTTATTTGGTTTGATTGAGAAGGAAGGGATGGAAGGATATTTAATGATCCTTTGTTTGGTTCAAGAAGGAGAAGAAAGGGATAGTACAAATCAATTTACCGTTTTACCCTTATATAGTAGTTTATATTTTTTATTGATATATTATATAAATTAATTTACATCTTAATTTAAATTATATAATTTAATAAAAATTCAGTCTTATCATGTTAATATGTGTATTAAACAATTGATACAATAATTTTTAATCTAATTAATATAATAATATATTTGAAATAATTAAATTAACAAATTTTATATATTCTAAGAAAAATGAAATTTTATTCTCTTTAAGCTATCCTTTTTTTCAGCTTTAAAATATATTTAATAAATAATATATTTATAAAAAAATAATTTTCTAATATTATAATTTTTTTATTTTTAATTAATTTTTTTTATAATATATTTTTTAATTATATTTTTTTATATTTTTTTATTTTTTACTTAGGATAATATATTTTTATTTAAAATAAATATTATAACAATATATTTTATAGGTAGTAGTAAGATATTAAAAAAACCATAAGGATATAATAATCTAAAATTTTAGCTCCCCTCCAAAAACCTCCAATTTGGGAGGGAGCTAAAATGGGAAGGGGGGAGGAGAGGGGAGGGAGGAGAGAGGACATTTTGGCTTCCTTCCCCTCCAAAATTTTTAACCAAATTAGGGGAGGGACTCATTTTTCCTCCCCTTCCCTCCCTTCCCCTCCAACCAAACAGATCCCTAGAGTATTCATTTCACGTAACTCACATGGTTCAACAAGTTATAAAATTCGTTGGCAAAAAAAAAAAAAAGTTATAAAATTCCTAAACTCTCGAATTATGAATATCTTACTTTAACACAATTTATAGAGTTCAGCAAGTATTGATATTTTTATTACTACGTGTCAATAACAATAATTTAAACTTAAAATATATCATAAAAATTCAAGAACTTTTTTTCTATGCATAAGTATCCTTTTATTAAAGGTAATTCTATTCAAGGCATTGTCAGGTTGATGCCTCTCTCAGTGAGAATTCAAATATTGATTCAACACGTTGTGAAGGACTAGTCTTTTTTACTGGATTCAATCACGTTGGCACTCAAGTTGCTTTTAATGCTACATTTATGAACTATATTAAATTTTAGCATTATATTAATCTTAAATTTTTTGCTGCTCTTAAATACAACTATATATATACATACTTCCTCCCGTGCTTTTTATACTTCCTACTTTTGAGTGTTGAAACATATGTACTTTTACTAATTTTGCTCGTGATTAATTTTTTTATTTTCTTTCATCCTCTATATTTTACTAGTAGTATTTTTCTTTTTTATGTGCTCCCTCATTAAATATTTAGAAAAAAACAAGGTTCAATTTTTACATATTTAAAACAAAGGTTGAATTTTTACCGTCAAGTATTTAATACTATTTAAAACCATCGGATACTATTTGAAAGGGACTGAGAACGCGTTATATAGAGAAGCATCTTCAGCTCAAAAAAAACAAAAAAACAAAAAGAAGGCACCAACAAAAATATGGAGAAGCAACGTCAACCCTCTCACTTTCATATAAAAGACATCAGTCTCCTCTTCACCAACCGCGTAACCAAAATGCATCGTACTCTACGACCCTCTTTCATTTTATATTCTTGAATTTTAGATCCGTGTCAATTGTCACTGTCACGCCAATTTCCAAAAAGAAACCCCCCGGGGGGAGGCAAAACTTTTTGGATATTCAACGCTTTCTACATATGACAATCAACGCTTTCTACATGTAACAATCTCACAGGAAGAATAAAATCATTTTATATGACAAAGACCAAAAATCTATATTTTTTGGGTAACTGATCAAGTGATATTAATATAAAAATTACTTTATAGCTATGTCATTGAAAAGGACAAATAACGAACACAAGAGGATGAAATAGAATGGAAACATACAGAAAGACAAGAAATGGATCGGAGCAACGTTACAAGTAACTTTTTAACAGTAATTTATAAATTGTAAAATACGAAATAAGTATCTACGATAAATTTTGTCACTTATATGAAACATGATTAGAATTGCTTGTGTAAGTGATGCAAACAAACACCAAAAATTATGTCTTGTCGGTCGAAGAATAAATCATTTTATATTAAGCACAAAGTCAAAGTTCTATGACGTGATTGTTTAAAATTTGACTTAGCTTATTGTCAATGGATTTGAAATTCCCTTATTACACAAACCCTCAGAACAACTCCAGACAGATTAGGTGCGGTGGGTTTGCAAACAATTGCAGAACCGGTTATGTGTGGGGTTTCCGATCTCTTTCCACCATTCTTAAGTAGGTCGGCATACGCTTCTTATAAGCCAAACATGGCGTACGTTTCTTCATTCCTCTTCGCTACTACTGTTTTTGCATGCTCTGGTGGAACACCAATCGAACTTTCGCAACTTTCAACTGTTGATATTATTCGTCAAATGCATATATGCAATAGAAATTGTCATCTGTCTCCAGTTTTGTGAATCTTCCTTTGTCTGTTGATTCGTTGTCGTCGTCGTCAGTGGTCGAGGGGCAACTTGATTTCTCGAGCACTGTCTTCATCGCCTCCCCACTTTCACCTTGCCAGTGGTCGTCGCTCATATATTCCGTTGTCGTCTCCGCCTTGCCCTCACTTCTTACGCGCCAAAGCCACCCCAAGCTTTTTAAGCTCCCTTTCATAACCACGGCCACCTTCACAAACCCAAATACTCCGTTGTTGTCTCCATCTTCCCCTCACTTCTCATACTCGGTCACTGTCTCCGCCTTCCCTTCACTTTACACGGGCCCAAACAACCCGAAGCTTTCTAAGCTCTGTCTTCATCACCACAACCCTCACCATGGCGGTAGCCATCCACCTCATAGTCAGTTACCGTCTCCGCCTTCCCCTCACTTTTCACGCGCCAAAACCACCCCAAGCTTTTTGAGCTCTCTCTTCGTCGCCTCGATCTTCATAAACCCACATAATCCATTGCTGTTTCCGCCTTAACCTCACTTCTCACGTGCCAAAACAACGGCAAGCTTTTTAAGCTGTGTCTTTATCGCCACCCCCTTCACTGTGCCGATGGCCGTCAACCTCATAAACCTGAGCGTGGTGTCGAATAATTCAACAGGGAGGTATTCCAGACACTGACGACCTACCAACAAACTCCGGCAGCACCTTTCACTTCGCTTCTCTCGCAAAAGCTGGTTCTCTTCAATGGCGGAAAGGGGGTCTTCCGGCGGTCGATGCTGTAAATTTCGTTCCTCATCGGAAGATGCGCTGGCAAAGAGAGGAATTTCATCTTCAGAAATGTTGGACGTATGCCTTGTTGAATTAGGGGACCTTATGCAGAAAGAGTGTTTGGGATCTAATCCCCCTCCTATTTAGTTTCCAATTTGGGCTTTGCCCTCTTTTGTATCAAAAACAAAGAGGCCAATGGATGGGCCAGATGATTTGGTGATGGGCCCAAAGCTGGAGGATTATCAAATGAGTCTTTTTTTTTGTACAAGTAGAGGGCTAAAGCCCGAAAAAAAAAAAAGACTAGACTAAAAAGGGATTAAATCCCAAACTATCTTTGCTACTCAGAGTCCTCAAATGAGCAGGACAAGCATGGAGAATTGCAGAATAAGATAGACCTTCTTTAGCTAACGCGTCAGTTAATATGTTTTGCTCTCGCGGAATGTAAGTGAGAATGATATCCCACGTATAGTCCATCATTTCCAGAATCTGTAAATAGATAAGGTTGCCAGTGTCACTAGCTTTCCTTTGACGAACCATATCCACCAGGATTTTTGAGTCAGATTCAATGATAATTTTCTTCAAGCCAAGCTCCCAAGCAATTTTCATCCCTTTATACATAGCCCATTCTTCTGCTTCGAAAACGCTACATCTTCCAATTCCTTGAGCGTACCCAACAATCCAAGAACCTTGAGAATCCCTTATAACTCCTCCACAACCTCCATTATCTCCCAATGAAGTAACTGCCCCATCCACATTAACTTTGAAAGTATTCCCAGGAGGAGGTTGCCAATTAAGAGTTGATCTCACTTGACGTTGATGATTCAGTCTAGTGGTATCATATTTCAAGACAAAAGAATTCTAGCATGCCAAAATCGCTACAGCAGGCTCTTGAGGTTTATGGAAGTCGTCATTAAATTGAAGATTATTTCTCCAATTGCATAATTTCCATAAAGTAACACCCCATAATAAATTCCATGGGCAATTTAACTTTTTCCCCAAATTCTTTGTCAAATTAATTGCAAACCAGTCACGCAGGGTTGAAGAAAGAAAATGAGCGTAATACCTGTCATCCACAATTTGCAACCACAAACTTCTAGCATAGGAACAGTCTCGAAGGATATGCATCTCATCTTCAACACTATTCAGACACCCTTTGCATACGATAGAGCATTCGGACCATTCACTCCTCCATAGGTTGGTTGGGAGTCTGCCACAGTAAGTCAACCAAAGGAAAACTCGAATCCTTTCTGATCCCTTCCATTTCCAAATATGCTTATAGACAGGGCTGTAAAGGTCTCTAGGAATTTTCTCAATGATAAAGTAAGCACTTTTAACAGTAAATTTGCCATGGTTAGTAGCTCCCCAAGACATGATATCATTTCCCCTTTCTCCAGTTGGAGGGGGAATATTAATAAGGCGCCTAATCACCTCACTCCTAACTATAGTAGCAAGTCTGTTAAAGTCCCATGCCCCATTCACGGTCCAATCAACAACCATACTTATGTTTTCTTGAGGGGAGACATCTCTAGAGCAGAGATCAATAATTTTTCTATCATGAAATAACCAGCAATCATGAAAGAAGTTAATGCTCTGTCCATTTCTCAACTGCCATCTAGTTCCTTGTTCAATGATGCCACTTTGTTAACAAATAAACTTCCAGAGAGAGGAATCTCCCGGCTGTGTATTAAACAATGTTTCTTCACTTATGGTCATGTATTTCTTGTGAAAAACGTCAGCCCATAAAGCGTTAGAGCCCAGCAACAGGTTCCATGCAATTTTTGATCCGAAGGCCTTGTTGACTGAAGTTAGCCTTCGAAAACCTAGTCCACCACAATCTTTTGGAAGAATTAATTTGCTCCAACCAATAAGATGAAAACCATTGTGGTGCTGCTCATTCTCCCAAATAAAATTTCGTTGTAATCTTTCGACCTCATGGCAAACCGATACAGGAATTTTTGCAACCTGCATAGGATATAGCTGAACCGTGCTCAGTACTGATTTAGCCAACATTATCCTGCCCGCAACTGAGAGGCAACTACCTTTCCATGCTGCCAATTTAGCTCTCACTCTTTCTACTATGTAATGAAAAGTTTTAGACATTTTCCTTTTTCCACTATCGAATGAGCCTTGCGTTCACGAGGAGTAGGAGGAAACAATTGTTGGGCCGAAAGATGCTAGTATTGGGCTTACAGAATATAGGCTACCTTGGATGGATCTGTAGTACATAGTGGACCGGATGGGACTTTTGCTGACGGATCCCGTTGGAACTTTCTATATAACCATTTAATTTTTTGTGTGGCTAAAATATGCAATAAATTATGTTGGGCAACTTTTAATTGTCTGCAATCCCAGTAGGTCTTTTGTTAAGTACTATAATAAAAAAATATTAATTTAGGCCATAAGCATATTATGACATACATTAAAGGCATAATTTTAATTAATTAGACCGTCATAGTATGCAACATTCATAATTTAATTTTCAACATGAGAGGTTTTGATTAAGCATTTATATTAGGAGTGTTCACAAGATGGGACGGGACCGGGACAGAGCCGTCCGGGTCCTGTCCTGGTGAACAGTGTCAGGATGGGATTTTTGTCGCACGTCCCGTCCCGTCCCTAAAGGGACCAAGACAGGACCGGGACGTCCTATCCCTTCTTCTTCTTTTTTTCCCCTTTCAATTTTGGGCCTTCAGTCTATTATTGGACGATGCCAAGAGAATACAAGGGCTGAATCACAACAATTTTAGAGTATTAATAATTAATTCCATGCCTCTTTCAAGTTGAATTCGTCAGACAAGTTTGAACATCAAGCAAATAACAATAATTGTGTTTCAATTCTCTAACATCACATTTCATCCAGACTTGTACCAAAAAAAATGAATCATAGTATATGGAAAACCATAGAGAGCTTTCACCTATGAGCTTGCGAACTGCCGAGATGATGATTCAGGTTTCAAACGATGACTCATAATGGAGGAGAAGACAGATTGCTTCACACGACAGCCAAGTCAAAGGTCGATGGCAGAGTCTGAGGGCTCACTGCACAGTGTTGTTTGAACAAAGGAGCTGGCTCACCCAAAGGCCTGTACACGGGGAGAGTTGAAGACAAGGGCGATAGGGGATTTTGTGGGTGAGGGCAACGGTGGATCAGTGAGGGTTGCTCACTGCTGTTCAAACGAGCTTGAATGACAGAGCTGGGTCGACTATCGAGGCCTATAGGGGAAAATTCAAAGGCAAGGGTGACAGCGAGGTGAACTGTGGGCAACGACAGAATCAACGAGGGGCCCTATCGCTGCTATAGGGAGTGAATATCTCGGATAAAGCAGAGCGAAGGCAAGAAGGTCATTGCAACTAGGGCGAGGATGACGGCGGGGAGACTCATGACAATCAGTAGCCGGCGAGAAGGAGTCGCAGGAGGAGTGACGGAGGCGAGGATCTGGAGAGGCCGAGAAGGAGACGGAATGGAATGGTTAGGGCATCTATAAAAAATTCCTTGTATTTTTTTTCTTTGCAAATTTTTTTAAAATTATATACCCCAGGACGAGACTGGGACTAGATAACCCTATCCCGCGTCCTGTCCTGTCCCACACAATATTTTGTCCTGCTCTACACTTGTCTTGTCCCGGATTTTTTTTGGTCCCGTCCCGTCCTGTTCTGTCCCAAAGTGATCGGGATCGGACAAACCTACTAGAACGGGACAATTTGAACACCCCTAATTTATATTACATGATTTGCAATGCATTTATATATATTGAGTAACATGTACATATAATAAAATTGTACATCAGACGTTAAAATTATTATATTTATCCTTTACATGAAGAAAACAATATATCAATTCATAGTTTGATGTTGGATGGTGCAGATCATCATCAATTCCTCGGCAAGCTATATTTTCTTTTCTCATCCAAGAAACAAGAGAGGTTGTCCAAATGCACATTGGCAATTCGTCTTCTCCTCCAGATGAGTATCTTATAAGCATGTGGCTTTTCATTATATGCTTACTTCTCTGTTGCCTTTCATTCGGATACAATATCAAACGAAGCATTTGTTCCCCAACGGCTACTTCCTCCTTGAACTGCTCTTTCAAGGTGGCTTTTGTCTCCGGAACTTTGGCTCATACTTCTCTAATATCAATGTTGGTTTCTCACTCTCTCCAACCATTTGTCTATATTATATGGTTAATGATGCTATTCATATACTTTAATTTTAAGAAAATAGCAGAAATCAACCAGTGGAAATATAGGCTTATATTTGTAGGAAAACTGGAGGAGAACCGTAAGAGGCAACGTCCGAGGAATCGGGAGGCCACCAATTTAGATTTTCATCAAGTCTTATACTTATTATGGTGTGTGTTATTTATATCATAAAGTTGCAAGATGCTGAGTTGTGTTTTTGCTGCACATTAGGCTTGTCATATGATGATATTATGGGATAATTTGATG
Source organism: Neltuma alba (assembly GCF_004799145.2). Taxonomy (NCBI): domain Eukaryota; kingdom Viridiplantae; phylum Streptophyta; class Magnoliopsida; order Fabales; family Fabaceae; genus Neltuma; species Neltuma alba. Next base: position 869,160 of record NW_021637298.1, read on the forward strand.
TTGTTTTTATTATACTTAGCTTGCCCATTTCTCTTCTTCTGGTTGACATTTATTAATTACAAATATATTTCTTTCATGAATTGAAAATAGTAAAGATATAACACTCCCCTTAGTCAAAAAGATCTTCGATGTGACAACTCTAAAATTGTTAACTTTCAGAAAAACTTATGGTTGGTGGAAGTTTTTAATAAATGATCTATTGTATAATGACAACCTGAGAACGGAGTACAGTTTATGGCCACGCAACACATAATAATAAACATTGAAGATATTAATTATTCAAAAATTAATCTCATTTTTAATTCTTAAAGTTTGATTCTGTTTCGGTTTTGGTTTTTAAAATTTGAGACCAATGATTTTGTATCTTGAAATTTGATCCTGTCTTGGCCTGCCTAAAGATTTTTTATCCTTGAAATTTGAAACAGTGTTTTTGAAAACCAAAACTACTACTAAATTAACTAATTATTAAGCCGCCATATGAAAATCCTGCAGCTAACATGGCTCGAGAATTGGAAAAATACAAAGAAAAGCTGAGAAAATCCATGTGGACTTGTATCATTGCATGAAAGCACTATTTCAACGTATTTTCAAGGCTCCCAAACGCCCCATCAAATTTGATGATCCATTTAGGCAGTACTGTAGAATTTTGGGCCAACTTATAGACTTTGGGCCTATCAGTGAAAAAAATAATGTCTTTTATTAGAATCTTCCGTCTTCGACCCTACGGATTGATAATCTTTCAGGTGAAAGTGATTTTGTGTGGTAGGAGATAAATCTATAGAAAAAAAAATTTGTCTTGTAAAATGAAAAAGTAATTATGAGAGCTTGCTAAATTATATCTAGTTTAATATATAGTTTCATTTTTGAATTATATATAGTTTGTAGGGAGGTTCGTGGCGGAATGTGGTGGATTATAATCAGTTTTGATGTCCATTTGTGACCATTTGCAATCTTTTCTTTTCTTTGGGTTTTTTTTTTGGGTGGAATCTTTGGTGTTTTTTTTTTTTTAGTCCAACACCAATCAAATCTCTAAACAGACACAAGAGTGTGGGATAAAAAAGTTGATTTTTTTTATATTGGGCCTGGGACCCTTTTTGTGGTTTGTTGTTAAGGCCCATTAGGTCAGTAACCCTATTTAAAGGTTCGGTCAGTGTGGACTTGGACTTTCATAATAACAGAAGCATTATTTATATCAAAAAAAATAATAATAACAGAAGCATTATTCAGCTGCACATATCTCTGAATGTTATTAGTAAGTTGAAAGAGAGATTCGTCTCACAACATGATGCAATGATTGGCACACAAATGAATTGACAATGAGGTCAAAGGTCTTGTAGCTTAATAAATTTAACGCTTCTTTATAAATGAGAGGTTGCTGATTCAATCTTCCTTGTAACTTTTAGCCATTTCTTTTTAACTCAAAAGAGAAAAAATGAATTAACAATGAGAATATGATTTTGAAGTCATTTCAATAACTTTCTACACCGATGGCTGAGGCACTAATGCATAAAGTTATTAATTTTAAACAAAATAAATAATTTAAATTAATATCTACACTAATTATTTTATTTAACCGATGTAGAAAGCGTTTTCAAACAATCGACTGGCACAAAGAGTCAAAGTTCGTCGTATATCATGTCCATGAAAATGCTGTGGATCACATTTTCTATATCATCTCTGTAACAAGTGGTGCAAAAAATTCTCTATAAAATGATATTTTACAATAATGACAGTGATCATATATAGATGACCCGCAAAATGTTATCAGGAAGTAAGTCTCAATCATACGGGCAAATGTGTTTCCTACCAAAAAGTTAATGCTTTGTTAATTTTGCCGCACGAAAACCTCGGAGATATTAATTATTAAAAGCTTAGTACTCCTCCGGTCTTTAATATAAAATCCAATTATTGAGTTTGTTTTGGTCCTAAATATAAGACTCATTTATCATATTTATCAATTTTCTCTAAATTACCCCTATGGGTACTCCCTCAACTATAATCAAGTAGAAGAAAAATGGGGTATTAAGAAAGATGATTATGGTATTTTTAGGAAAAACGCATCACATTTCTTATAATTAACTAACTTACCTAACTTCCTTAATCTAATCAAATTAGTTAAATGGGTCTTATATTAAGGACCCGAGAAGTATAATTTTTAGTTTTTTAAATTTTAAATTATAAGTTTTAATTTTTTTTAATAAACAAAATGGCTCAGATTTTTATTAAGTTATAAGGATTAACATTTTACATAAAAAGAAATTTAAAAAACCAAAACTTGTTATTTGAAACTTGTACTACCATAATTAAAGTGAAAATAAGTTTAAGAGACTAAAGATAATGCATTAGGAACTTTTTGACTTTGGGCCTGTGTTCGATTACATTTGTTCTAGTCATTCAGCCCAATAAAAAGAACAAGCATTGTCCCCACTAATTTGTCTCTATGTCTTTCTCTCTCTCTCTGTGTTTTTTTTTTAAAGACAATTAGATTTCTGACAAAAAAAAATTGTTTTCCAAAAAATGAGCTTAAAATATCAAGCGAATAAAATATAAAAACAATATCAGTTATAAACTGAAGTTATATGTTAAGCTTAAATATTTATTTATAAAATTCCTAAATATGTAAACATTTGAATTGATAATTAACTTCCGCATAGTGGTCATGCCCAAGTCAGCAATTTCAGCCAACTTTCATATAATAGGCCAAAAATATAATTCATTTGTAAAATTTTCTAAATCTACATTCGGGATTAATCCACCTCTAGGTAATAAGAAAAAATAATGTCATTATCAAAGGGGGCTTCGCGAGTCAGTTGGCCTCTCGCTGGGTAACAAAGATGCTTTTTCTTACGTAACTATAGGGGAAAAAAAAAACAAAATACATAGAAAAAATAACACAAAAGAAGTTAAAAATTACAATATTCTAATTTAGGAACCTAAATGTCAAATTCCATAAGAGAAAGTAGTACATGATCTGGTATTTTATAAATGTAGTCAAGTGACTAAAATGCTATTGTTTCAGCTTTTTAAAAAAGAAAAAACTATGAAACTAATCATTGCCAATATATTTCTTATAATTGATTGTTCAATACTTGTCATTGTTAATTTACAACTTATTAATAGATATTTTGTTATTATCAGTATATTTATTGTTATTTACTGTTTAATACTTGTCAATATCAGTTCACAACTTATTAATAAACTTTTTGATACAATAATATTTTTATTATTTAATTACATTTCCAAAATACTAGATTAGGTATCATTTTCTTTCATGAGATTTTGATCGCTTAAGTTCCTAAATTGAAGTACTGTAATTTTTAACTTTTTTTTTTTGACGTCATTTTCCCAAAAGCTGCATATGCTTTTTAGATTCAGCCCCATAAAAAGTATTGAAGCATCTCTGAATTGAAAGAGAACTATAAAATCAACTTGAAGGTATTGCAAGTAGTGATCATATATCCTAATATCCCCATCACTTGGAGCTGATTTGGAAGGCGGCTGAACGGCTGAGACTGTTCGGAGCAGATTTGGAAAGCAGAAGGGAGCTTCGATGAGGCTGTCCAAAGCTGTGATGGTACTATACGGCTTCCATGCAATTCCATGTCCCTCAGCATCATAATATTGGTAATTAATGCCATATTTTAATTTGTCGCATTAACTCAATTAGATTCCTTTTCTTTAGGGGGAAAAAACTACACATATATTTATTCCATTTTCAACATTCAGGCATACCAACTTTCTTCAATATTATTCAATTATACAAATTATATTTTATTTCTGTAAAAAATTTTATATAAATTTTGAAAAGAGAAATTTTGTAGATTACTCTTTTTTTCAGAGAAAATTTTATGTTGATTTTTAAAATAAAAAAAGGTCCGTATGTTTTTATTAGAATATAAAATTGCTGTATTATTTTAAGAATAAAAAATTGTATAACTTTAAATAACGTTAAAAAGGTTTGAATAGTTTTTTTTAATTCCTATATCATAACCATATTAGAGGTGCCTGTATGTTTTCTCTCAGTTTTTAATTTGGTACCTATATGTTTCTTTTTCTTAGTTAAATCATTTAATTTTCCTCTTTCTACTTCATTAACTCTTATAACTTTGCTTTATTAGCATTGCTAGTTTTTGTACTTAAGATTTAATTAAAAAATAAATCACATAGATATTAAATTAAAAATTATATAAAAAAAAACTATAGGTACCTCCAGGGAAAAACCACATTAGAAAATGAGCGAACACGATTGGATGGGCTTTTTAACATAAATGTGCCTCGCAGAAAATCACCAGTTAGAGGGTGAGGGGGCTAGTTGATGGGCTTTGGCTAACATTAAGGGTATGTTTGGCTCAATGAGAGGAAGGGGAGGGGAGGGATTTTAATGGAGGGAAGGGGAGGGGAGGGGAGTGGAAGGATTTTAATATCACCTTTTTTGGATTTATAAAAAAAGAGGGGAGGGGAGGGAAAAATATTTTAATATAGACAATTTTGCTCTTATTTTATTTAAGGCGTGGGCAAAATAGTCACAACATGACAAAATATAAACATAATGGTCACAACATGACAAAATATGAGCATAATGGTCATAATATGACAAAATATTATCTTTTCCCTCCAAATCCTCCCAATTTTGGAGGGGAGGTTGAGGAGGGGAGGGGAGGGGAAATTTTAAAAATTTTTCCCTCCCCTCCTAAAATTTGTGTGTTGCCAAACAAGGAAAAATGATTAAAATCCCTTCCCTCCCCTCCCCTCCCTTCCAAATCCCTCATACCAAACACACCCTAAAACCCGCCCGTTACAAACCCACATATGTTTTTAGCCCCTCATTTAGCAACACCATATTCTTTCTTGGGCCAGAAATACCACATTCACACCTCTAAACTTGTTCCATTAACGGATTAATGGGGCGCCTCATGCAACCCATCTTCCCTGTGTAATTGTTTCTGAAGAAAATTTTAGTCGCAAATATTAGTTATTAATTATTGTTTTTCAATTTTAACTCTATCCCCCCCCCCCCAAAAAAAAAGATAATTGGCAAAAATGCTTATGATATCCATTATCTCTTGCCCACGGAGTGATATCTTGGCCTAACTAACGACACTCACGTTCCAAGCTTGAGGAGGGTGGGAGAGTCTGTGACTCCAACAACACTTTCGTTTTGAATGTAAGTCGAGATAAAATTATTATCACCTATTAATTTGAATATTATAAAATTATTTTTAAAAAAGTTAATCCAAACATTCCTAATGTCAACAGATAAAGATGGCAATAAAAATTCACTATGGTAAGATGGGAAAGAAATTCGTCTCACAATTGTAGCCTAATAGTATTGACGCTTCCTTATAAATGGAAGGTTACGGATTCAATCTTGTTTTTAACTTCCAGCCATTTCCTTTTTTATTTTAAAAAATAAAAGAATTAACAATAAGAATACGATTTTATAGTCATTTCAAATAATTTTCTACACTGATTAGCTGTGGCACTAATGCAGAACGCTATTAATTTTAAACAAAGTAAATCATTTAAATTAATATCCACACTAATTATTTTATGGTTAAAGTATATATTTAGTCCTTTATCTTTACAAACAAAGTCTTAGTTTCGTTTTTTAAACTTTAAAAAGCATATTTTTAGTCTTTTAACCCAAAGATCATTACTAAAAATGATGATATTAAGATTTTAAATGTTGATAAAATATTCTCAAATAGCAACACATTAAGTTTAATTTTTGAAATAAATATGATTGTTATAAAAAAAATCATCATTTAAAACTAACGATTTCAAGATTAAAGAACTAAAAATAATTTTAAAGTTAAGAAATCAAACTGAACTTTAAATAAAAATAAACAACCAAATATATTTTCTTTCTTTTTTTGCTAACTGATGCAGAAAGTGTTTTCAAGCAATCAACTGGCATAAAGAGTCAAAGGTCGCATATTATAGTTATGAAATGATATTTTACAATAATGATAGTGATTACTACCTCCGGTCCTAATTATAAGACCCAGTTGACTTATTTGAGGAGATTAAGGAAGTAAGTTAAGTTAGTTATTTGTAATAAATAAGTGTTGTCATTCCTAAAATATCCTTGCTAATTAAGTGTATTGGTTAGAACTATCATTATTAGAAGGATTATTTTGAAAAAAAATACATAAATATGAGAAACAAAATAGATTGGGGTCTTATAATTAGGACCAAATAAAAAGTCAAATGGGGTCTTATAATAAGGACCAGAGGTAGTATGTTATAGATGACCCGGGTAAACCTTTGTCCGCCGTGTCTGCCAGAAGTGTTTTGTGCCTAATAAAAAAATAATATCATCAACAAGCGGGGCTCTGAAAGTCAACTGAACTCGTATATGTTATTATAAATTAAGCATGAAACGAACGCAGATGCAACATCTATCTTCTTTTCCTCTAGCGCCTTCTTTTTTTGAAGGGAGAGGAACAATCAGTTCAGTGCATAGAATCCTCTAGTCTGCTTCGGCGGAGGAGCAATCCGTGTGGCAGCAACCACCGTTGAACTCGAAGTCATGGCTACTTCACTCACGTGAGTTTTCGAAGTTTCTCTTCCGTTTCATTCCGATTCTTTATATTGTTCATTTTCATTTTCATACCCTCAAATAATTTGCTTTTCGGAGTTGTACGTGAAATGCATGAAAAAGGAAATTCAGGATATTTTGTGTGCGTCTCACTTATTGCAATAGGCCGTCAAATAATGATTGAGCACCCAGCTCATGGGTATCCTGCGGCTGTATTCGGAGAACAGAAATAGATATCCTGGGATTAGCGCTACCGTCCTGCCCAAGGTGGTTTAGGCTTTGTTTCTCCTCTGGTTTCCTCATTAATGGTGCCTGGAAGGTCATCGGAAAATGACGATCGAGGTCTCTGTTTGACGATCAATGATTTGTTTCCGCATGCAGTCGAGGCCGGGGTGCACATGCGGATGGGAGGAGATATGGGGCAGTGATGAAAGATGTTAGTGTGAGGCTTGGGAAGTACGGGCTGGCTTTGATGGATCTAGGGCATAGAGTGATATGGTGGTCATGGCGGTGGTGGCAAAGTTTCAGAGGCGAACGGACCGGCCCGATGATTTGGTGGTGGGCCCAAATCCTGCGGATGTAATAAATGGGCCTCGCATTAATGAGGAATCAATATTGGGCCGAAGGATGTTAGTGTTGGGCTTAGGGACCATGGGCTACGTTGGATGGACCGAGAGTATTTTGGGGAGCAAGGGGGTACTTTTGCTGATGGATCCCGTTGGAACTTTCTAAATAACCATTCAATTTTTTCCCCAAAATATGCAATAAATTATGTTGGGAACTTTTAATTGTCTACAATCACAGTTGGCCTTTTGTCAAATACTAGAATGAAAAAATTATTAATTTAGGCCATAGGCATATAATGTGTACATGTCATAAAATTGTACATAAGACATTAAAATTATTATATTTATCCTTTACATGAAGAAAACAATATATCATTTCATAGTTTGATGTTGGATGGTACAGATCATCATCAATCCCTTGGCAAGCTATGTTTGCTTTTGTCATCCAAGAAACAAGAGAGGTTGTCCAAATGCACATTGGCAATTCGTCTTCTCCTCTTGATGAGTATCCTATAAGCATGTGGCTTTTCATTATATGCTTACTTCTTTGCTGCATTTCATTCGGATACAATATCAAACGAAGCGTTTACTCCCGAACGGCTACTTCCTTGAACTGCTCTTTCAAGGTGGCTTTTATCTCAGGAACTTTGGCTTATACTTCTCTAATATCAATGTTGGTTTCTCACTCTATATTATCTGGTTAATGGTGCTATTCATATACTTTAATTTCAAGAAAATAGCAGAAATCAGTGGAAATATAGGTTTATATTTGTATGAACAATGGAGGAGGATTGTAAGAGGCAACGTCAGAGGAATCGTGAGGCCACCAGTTTAGATTTTCATCAAGTCTTAAACTTATTATGGTGTGTGTTATTTGTATCATAAAGTTGCCAGACGCTGAGTTGTGTTTTTGCTTTTTTGACCACTCCGCGTTGTGTTTTTGCTGCACATTATGTTTGTCATATGATGATACTTTGGGATAATTTGATGTTATTTTTATTATACTTAGCTTGCTTATTTCTCTTCTTCTGGTTGACATTTATTAATTACAAATATGCTTCTTTCATGAATTGAAAATAGTAAAGATACAACATTTCCCTTTGTCAAAAAGATCGACAACTCTAAAATTGTTAACTATTCAAAAAAAACTTATGATTGGTAGAAGTTTTAATAAATGACCCGTGTATAATGACAATATGAGAACGGAGTATAGTTTATGGCCAACGCAACACAAATAATAAACATTCAAGATATTAATTATTCACACATTAATATTATTTCTAATTCTCAAAGGTGGTTCCGTTTCGGTTTTGGTTCTGAAAATTTGAGACCAATGATTTTGTCTCTTGAATTTGATCCTGTCTTGGTCTGCCTATAGTTTTTTATGCTTGAAATTTGAAACAATGTTTTTGAAAACCAAAACTACTACTAAATCAACCTATTATTAAGCACCCATATGAAAACCCTGCAGCTGACATCACTCAAGAATTGGGAAAAATACAAAAAAAGCTGAGAAAAAATAGCGTGGACTTGTACCATTTATGTGTTTGATTTAAGGAGTCTTTGGATAAAAATCAACCATAACTTTAAAAGTTATTTTACAAAGTTCAAGATAAATATGTGAGATGAGTTTTATTTTGATTTGTGTGAAAATATTTTTTTTAGAGTATTTTCAAGAGCTCCCAAACGCCCCATCAAACTTGATGATCCATTTAGGCAGTACTGTAGAATCTTGGTCCAACTTATGGACTTTGGGCCGATCGTCGTAACATTTCCACTACCAATTTAGCCCAATAATACAAGTAAAAACTGCTAATGGCAGGCTTGAGAGTGAGCTGGGGGCTGATTTTGGTATTGGGCCCGGAATTGAAGGACTTTCACTGGTAAACTGCCTATGTAACCTTTTTTCCCCGCCAGAAATATACCCCAAAAAAATTATTTCGGGGCAGCTTTTAATTTTTCATTACAAATATTAATTTAGGCAACAAGCATATTAGATACGTTGAAGGCTGGCAAAAAAAATATTAGATACGTTGAAGGAATGATTTTAATTAATTAAACATATCGTGTAGTATATTTATGCGTCCATAATTTAATTCTCATTATGACTTGTTTATTTATGCATCTATAGCATATTGTTTGCAAGCATTTGATTTTAAACGCTGGTCACAAAAAAGCATTTAATTTTAAACCCTTGATTTACAACTCATGTTTAATTTTCTCAATTTTTTTAATTGTTTGCATGCATTTGATATATGTACTCAACTACTTATTAGAATTTTTTTTATTTGATAATGTCGTTATAACACTTCTAATTAGTTTGACATATGCATATACGCAAAACCCATTCAAAAAAATTGAAGCTTATAAAGAAGATCAAAGAGAGTATAACAATTTTAAATGAATGTATTATATTTTTAAGGTAATGATAATTTTTTTTTTCAAAGAATTAATTTTTATCTTATTCGGTGTTATATTTTACATGATCAATATCTACTGATTAGTCAAAGTTGCCCATAAAAATATAGTTTATACAATTCAAAGTATTAGGGATTAAAGTTTATGACTTACCGTTGGGAGCAGTAGTCACTTGTGGATGTGAATGCAAAAATGCCAAAAGAGTCCTCATCATCCCATTATGGAGTTGCCAAGCTTAGTGGAGCATGTTGTGATGAGAATCAATGGCCATTCTGGCTTTGCCATTTAGCAAGTGGGACCCACACACTCACCATTTTGCAACGAAAGGCCTCTCAATTTCGGAATATTAACCATCAAACCATGATCTAATAGAATTAAGTGATTATCTAATTGAGTCAGATTTAAGCATTTTTAGACTCAATCAGGATAACTTTCTCAAAAATATTTTCTACATTCACATGGACTTTAACACAAAACCCTATGCTTAAGCAATCAAATATCAATTTACTAGGATCAACGATAGATTGGTATAAGCACAGATCATTATCTTAACAGTGCAATCTCATAGCTGTATGAAAGAAGAGAACCTCACCCATTTCACTTTCATACTTGAAATTCAGAGGGTCCTTGATCGGAAGCAGAGGCATTGATTCTCATCACAAGCTGCAACACTGAACCATGCGGATTGAAGAATTGAGAGAGATGGATTCTGCAAATGAATAATATGCACATTGTAATGCATTTGCTGCATTTATTACACAGCTGTTTGAGAACGCAGTACATTGGAACCATCATAGACTCAGCAATTTTGTACTATCATTCATTTTGGCTCCTTTCTCCCTCCCCTTTCCTTTGTACTACCGTACTCCACTCTTGTACTACATATATCTCTTCATGATTAGGGTTGTATTTTGTGTTGAATTAGTCAATCAACTTTTTTAAGGGTCGGTGATGCCAATATTTTGGCGGCACTCGGTATTTAGGATCTAGGTTATTAGTATTGGTTGTTGGATGATACTCTCGACAGTTTTGTTATGTTAGCATAAATTGGGCCCATCACATTGAACATTCTTGGGTTAGTTCATTTTCATGACAATTAATAATGCTTTTGTTACGAATCTGGTTAGATCTAGTAGAATGAACTAATTTTTTATAATATGGTGATTCAAAGTTCGAATTTTCAAGAAGTGCCTATATTTAGTATCTAATAAAAGAATACATGTGTCTAGTTAAAATATATATATATATATATATATATCTTCTATTAGAATCTTCCATCTCCAACCCTATGGATTGATAATCTTCCAAGTGAAAGTGATTTTGTGTGGTTGGAGATAAATGTATGGGGAAAAAAAAACTGTCTTGTAAAATGCAAAAGTAGTTATGAGAGCTTGCTAAATAAGAATTAATCACATATAGTTCATAATAAAGTTATAATTATTTTTTTAAAAAATTAGATATCAAATTACCAATACTCCTGTGATCCTTAATATAAGACACATTTAACTAATTTGATTAGATTAAAGAAATTAGGTAAGTTAGTTAACTATAAGAAATGTGACATATTTTTCCTAAAATACCATAATCTTCTTTTTTAATACCCTCTCTTCCTCTTCTATTTGATTATGGTTGAGGGAATATCTATAAAGATAATTTTAAAAAATTAATAAATATGAGAAATGGGTCTTATATTTAAGACCAAAACTAACTTAATAATTAGGTCATATATTAAGGACAGGAAGAGTATCATAACAACCCATTATATAGTTTAATATGTAGTTTCATTTTTGAATTATATATAGCTTGTAGGGAGGTTGGAGGTGGAATGTGGTGGATGATAATCAATTTTGATGTCCATTTGTGACCAGTTGCCATCGTTTCTTTTCTTTGGGTTTGTTTAGTCCAACATCAATCAAATCTCTGAACAGACAAAAGAATGTGGGATAAAAAAGTTGAAAAAAACAGAAGACAAAAGAGCATCATAATCGATCTTCATACTATAATTTAAATTTGTTGATTCCTTGTAACTCTAAAATACCATATTTTACAACACAATAATTAGTACCTTAGTCATATCATGTTTAGCTTTTTTAATTATTATAATAATAATAGAATAATAGTAGAATTATAGAAACATAATACTCTCATATAAACTAAAATTTTGTGCATTAAAATATATCTTTTCCCCACGTTTAAAAATAGATTATATATATATATATAATATTTAAGAAGAATATTTGTGCGATCCCACTGGCCTTTACAGCTTGGGGGAACCATATTTAAATATAAAGCCAAACTCGCAGTTACATTAAGAAATTCACTAAGTTCTCTATAGTCCATTATAGTGAAAAACCAAATCCTACACATGCTTCAACCTTATTCCTCAAGGACCCACCACTGACATAAAATAAACCAACTCTCTAACAACCAACCTAATTAACCAAAACAAAACTTCAATTTGTGTAGCCGGCAATAGTAGCATGGGGCTGCAAGGCCTTGGCATCCGGGCTGGGCTCTACAGCTGGGCTGGGCTCAACGGGCTTGCCAAGAAATTCCTGCGGAAGGTCCTTAATGCCCCTGAGGTAGAAAGTGTAGAAAATTTTGAACGGGAACACAATCTGGTGAAGCTTGACCTGGCCGGTGACCCCCTCGAAGAGGCCGGAGCCGCCGGTGACGGCGAGGTATGTGTCCTCATAGGTCAGGTACGGTCCTTGAACGGCAATGTGGCCATAGTCTCCGAAGTGGAAGCTGTAGATAGCCTCGTATCTATCGCCTTTCTTCTCAGGCTTGTGCTCGATCAGAATGCAGATCCCTGCTGTGATGCCCACGCGCTTCTGCATACACCCTGTGTACAACTGCAGGTTCCACCATACCCCAGAAATTAATTATCGGGAAACAAGCAGATGTGGGGAAAATAACAACTATCTTTCCTTCTTAATTCGTTGGGCTGTTGAATTCGTAGCGAATAACTTATTAGTTACAATTTTTAGTCAATTAGATATATAATTTTTACTTTTTATTGAGACAAATCAGTTCAAAAAGCTAGACATGGGTTCTAAGTTGCAATGTATTGAATATAAGAAATGTGATACCATTTACAACCCCTCAGCATCACAGACTCCTTTTGTTAAAAGTTCTTAAAAGTGAGCCATTCGGATTCTTGGCTTGATGGTGAGTCTCTACCAGAGACACGAGCTCGAAACGGCGGAGAAGGACCAGAAAGTTCTTAAAAGTGAGTTCTTCTTCTTGTTTTTTTTTCTTTTTTCTTTTGACCAGATCTTAAAAGTGAGTTCGAACTCAATTTTGGAGAATGTAGTTTTACTTTTTAATCACTAAACTCTTTTATAAATTTAAAAAATAAAAAAAAATGATCATTTCAGACTTAAGAAAGAGATCTACTTAATTTTATTATTCATAAACCTGCAATTACTTGCTCAAATAAAAATACAAAATATGACAAATGATCCTGGAAGCAAGAGAAAGGTTGTCCAGAAATGTTCAGAACTGTATTAGAGGGGTAAAGGGAAAGAAAAAGAGGACCCTCCTTCTTGATCAATAATAATAATAATAATAATAGATTATGTAGAAACCAACAGAAGACGAGAGTTCAGGTCAAAAAAACAGAAGAAAAGAAAACTCCATGATTAGACCGGAAAAGGAAAGTAGGAAACAGTAAGAAAGCATACCTTGTTGCTGAAGGGGACTAGATCACCAAGGGAATTCACAGGTTTCTGACTTAATCGGAGAATCGCAGGACTTCCACGGTCTCGCTCGTTGATCTCGTAGATGTGCATTTCTTGAACTTTCTCTACAAAAAAAAAGACAGAGATCAACAAAGAGGATCAACGCAGAATGAAGAGATCGCGCACGGAAAACTGTTCAATAATTAATCAAGAGAGTGAACTTACCAGAGTCAACAGAGGCAGCCTGGCTTCTGCAAGAGAAGGATTTCCTAGGGACGGAGGAGAGGGAGAGAGGAGAAGCGGAAGAAAGCTTGAGGGTTGAAGAGAAAGAAGAGTTGGAAGAAGCGAGGGATGAGAACGATTTGGGAGTGGAGGACAAGACGGGAAGAGATGGCCGGAGAGAGGAGGATGAAGCAGAAGAAGATGAGATGGTAGTGGTGAAAGCAGAGGTTGAGAGAGAAGCCATTGAGAAAGTGAGAGAAAGAGAAGGGATTGGTTGTTCGGGAGGCGAGAAAGTTGAGGGAATCAAAGATCAGTCACAGTGGAGATGGAAAGAGAGGGTGGAAATGGGGATTTATTTATACAGTGAAAAAGGTCAGCCCACGAGAGGAAAGGAAGGGAACGGGGAGAACAGGTGGCCGGTGAAAGGAAGAATGAGGCGGAGGGGGGGAAAGCAGGCTGAGAAATGTGAATCAAAAGTGGGAATGATCCACGTTTGGTAATCAACCGGTCAATGATGACCAGGAGCGGACGGTCCGCTCCGACCATTGAATCTCTTTCATATGTTTCAAGAATTTCTATCATTTTCCAAAATATTTATGAGATCAGTTATACTTCATCATCACTTTCTTTTTACTAGTAATTCTCAATTAAAAAAAATGCAAATAACAAAGGGAAAATTCCATTAATTTTTTTTGAAATTAATAAATCTTAAATTAGTTCCAATAACAACACTTTATTTGGTTTTAACAGCACTAGATTTGTAAATAACAATAAATTTTTGTTAAAATTTTTTGTTTAGAATTTAGTAATTTTAAACTTATTTATAAGATTCTTCCAATAAAAAATACTCTTTTTTGGCCATAAAACAAAATTATGTTAAAAAAAAGAAAAAGTTATGAGTTTATACTCTTTTAATTTCATTTATAAAATATAGTGGTTTTTTGAAAAAGTAAAGTTGTTGAATTTTTTATATAAATATACCATTTCTAATAAGTATGGGAGAATTATTTTTTAAATTTTATTCTCTATTTAACAGCATGCTATTAAAAGTGAGTAATAATTATATCTTGAAAGTTTTGGAGTAGAATGTATATTTAGAGTCAAAAGAAAAATTCAAATTAAGACGAAACAAAATGGAATGGAGGAAGTATGTCGCATTCTTCTATTTCTACTTCTCTTTTTTGTATCTACTTCTTCCTGTTTTTATATACTCTCCGTCCTCAATATAAAATCTAATTATTAAATTAATCTTAATTTTAAATATAAGATTTATTTTTTATATTTATCAATTTTTTTAAATTATCTTTATTGATGTCTATCAACCATAATTAAATAGGACATTAGGATATCAAGAAAGATGATTATGATATTTTAAGAAGAATATATCATATTTTTATAATTAACTAACTTTTTTAATATAATCAAATTAGTTAAATATGTCTTATATTAAAAACTGAAGGGTTTATAAATATTACTTTATCAATACATAAATATTGAATTTGATTTGCTTTTATGATTATATAAATTGCGCGCCTGAGAGATGGAATTGAAACAAAAAATTGTCCATGTGATACTTGCTTCAGCAACACCTAAATTAACGTATGGTACTAACTACTACGTACAAAAAAAAGTATGTCTGTTAAAAAAATGACTGAATATAATTTAATATGAGTACGAAGCAAAAAGGAAATTCAAAATATTTGAAATCAATTATATTTGCTTTCAACATTTAAACTTAGATATTAATTAATTCAATATGATCTTGAATCTTTAATTATCTTGCCAGTATTAGATCCTTAATTAATTAGTGTCATTAATACAAAACTATATTTGTAAGAAAACATCATTTATGGAAATAATGTTATGGTATAAGGTATATTTTATCAGAGAAAGAAAGTAGAAACCGTCCAAAAATGAGTCATTATTGACAAATATCCTAATGACCAATAATTCTTCCTTTTATCATATATTCCACCTTTTCCATTCACATCACTCTTCGTGGATGCGCATGAAACTTTTTCATTAAAAAAATATTTTTTAAAAAAAAAGATGTTTTAAAGTCACGTGTTCTTTTTCCCAACACAATGTATTGGATTAGTGGCACCGTCCACTTGTGCCCCCCTTATTTCCCAGTCGCCACCCTACTTTCACTTCCCATTGCTTCTTTTTTATCCTTATTTTTATTTTTGGGATCAAATCAAGGTCTCAAAACTTACAACCCAAGACATTTAAAAAAAAAAAGAGGCAAAGAAATAGCAAGAATTGAAGCAAAGCACTCCCAGCCAACATAGTACCATTCCAGAAAATGCAAGTGACCTGGGAAGAAAAGTTTTAGGAGGAGTTACAATCAAATCCCACAGAAAAAAAATAATTATCAAAAAGTTTCAATAATAATCTCAACAGCTTATAATGACAAGTCTTATAGCGAGGATGACAATCTCTCAAATTTTTTTAATTATTTTCCTTACTTAGCACCTTATTGTAATTCGTCCAACGTTTTAGTTTTAAATAAAAGTTATTTATAATATATTTAATACTTATTTTTTATTTTATTTTATTTAATTTTCATTAAAAATAGAGAGCGAATTGAAAGATATGTGAATAATTTATAAAATATAGAATGAGAAAAAACTTTAATAAAATTAGAATTAAAAAATATTAACAATTTAATGTATTTTTTTTATAGTAAAAATGTGTTATATAAACTAAAATTTTATATAAACTTAGAAGACCAAATATTTACTTTTACCAATCTTTATTAACTTCTTTCTATAATTATAAGTTTTTATAAATAGATTTGGAGCTAACATTTATGTTTTTTTATTTTAAATTTCTCGTGATGGTCTTGACGAAAGCGACTCATTTTTTAGTTAGCAGCTTTCATTTTGATTCTTTGAATATGATTTAATTAGTGTGGATCTCATTTTTTCTCTGAAAAGGTTTAAATTCAATTTACACGACCAATGCCATTGACTGATTAATTAATTCCTTGTTTACGCAAAACTTATAGTCAAGTCTAATGTTTATAATATAAAAATTAGATAAATTATAAATTACATGCCATGTGACATTTGACAAGTGACTCACACTTATTCTATTAATAGAAGACTGGTTGCTTCTGTCTACATTTTTTATTTTTAATTATAAAAAAATTACTTGTATGATCTGTGCGTAGAGCTGAATTTGGAAGTTTTAATTTGGTTTTCTATTATTATAAAATTGTGTTTGCTTCAGACGAAACGGGTGGCATGGAGAAGGAAAGGGAAGCAAAAAATTGGACGGAGTTTGTTTCGTGCAATTCAACACGCAACATACCTTTGTTCATTTTTTAGAAATAAATTTCATTAATTTTCATTCCATCAAAAGGTTTAAGAATGTCATTGTTTACTCGGGAATGCTTAAAAAGACTATCTTGGCCTCACCTTCTCATCTCAACACCATACCCTCGTGTTTCATGACAAGTCTTTGTGACCAGGGATTTTTAGGACTTTTTCATTTATCTATTTTATTACTTTTTTGGCTCCGTTTTTTATCTAGATAACTAGAATGAGCTAAAAAAAAAAAACTTTGAGTGGAGGATAAAATTGTATGATTTTAAAATTTTAGGATAATATTGAACTGAAAAAAAAAAATTCTAAGTGTTTAGCGTTCATTCAAAATTTTCGAAGTAAATTATAGCGCTCAATTTCTTAGATGAGATAGTTGGGCTTTCTATGATGTATAAATATGGGTCACACAATCAGGAATGTGGTGGCGTAAACAATTCATTTACTTTAGTAAAGATATGTTGTACCAAAAACAAAAAAAAAAACTTTGTAAAGATATATCTCTCCTTTCTCTTTTATTTCATTCATGGGTTGCGTATCTGGCCCAATTACATGGTATCAGACCTAGGTTAGTGGCCGGGGGATATAACAAGGGACAAGGAATTGATTGTCATAAAACATTCTGTTTGATAGTCAAAATGTTCACTATTTGTGGAGTTCTAAAACTTGCTGCAATTACCCCAAGGCCTTGATGGCAAGGGTGAGGGAATTATTTGTAAATTAAAATAAGTCATTATAAGTTTAAAGCAAGCATCAAGATGGTGGAATTTGAAACTGTTAGGGGCATTGCAACAAGGAGGTTTTAAGCAAAGCAAACAAGATTATTCCTTATTTATTAAATGCCCATTTGGATAGCAGTGAACAACTATGATTTTAGATGATAATCATGAATTTTGTAAGTGACACTGGCTATAAGTAACACTGGTTAATCATGATTCTATTTGGATTTTTTTTATAAGTAATTTCAAGAATTGTGATTATATTGATTTTCATTTATTAAAATCGCTTATGGATGTATAATTACTAAAAAAACCATGAGGTTAATATTTGAGGAGAGATTTTTGGAAGAGTTGGGAGGGTAGATTGGAGAAATTTAGTTGCTGAATATTGATTGGGATTTT